>NW_009207332.1:7782-69302 GCF_000690835.1 Fulmarus glacialis | reverse complement strand
ATTTAATTTTTAATTAAATAATTAGATTTCAGCCTCTTGGATTGAGAATTCCCTGTGGCAGAATCCTCCTGTAACGGGCCCACCTCCGTGTAGGGGTACACAGGGAGGACGACTCCCCTGCCGCTGCCAAGGCACCTCTCCTCACCTGACCTTCAGCTAAATCTGTGAAAATCTGGGTAGCTGCAGGAAGTTTAGGATGGAAGTTTAGCTGCATCCGTGACTTGAAAGAGGGTTCTGAACTTTCTGAATTTCCTGTTGCTAAATCTGACCTTTCTCTAGAATAATCAAGGAGATGTTTAAAATCAAAGTAGTGGGTGCATATTACAGAGAAAATTAAGTGAGTTTAGGCTGTAAAAGCCAGAGTAATATTTTGCATTGTGATTTATTTTTTAAAGCAAACACTTAAGTAAAAGGTAAACTAAGAGTCATGACATGAGGTCTTTAGTAGTTGGCCTAAAGTATGCAGCTAATACTGTATCTCTGATCAATACCTGATTATCCTTCTTTTCAGGAAATATGGACAAATCTGTATGTGCATATTTTAGGTTACTTTTTCTCTTGATGTCAGGGGAGACCTGCCAACAGAAAGCTCTGCTCCTAGTGTCTACATAAAATAGGGACTTCCCTAGCGTAAATGTGATCGTGACAGAGGGGAACACATATAATTCACGTGAGGGTCATGGTGAGCCAAGTCCATTTGGGCCAACTCAAATGCAGCAGCCAGTTCTGAATATTTCATAACTTAATCATTACACACATTACAAAAAATACTGCTACAGCCGATCTCTGCAACTGGGTCTTTAAAGCACAAATGAGAGATCTCCCCTGTCTGTTACGGACTGTAACATATATTACCCAGTGTTAGCAGTGAAGTAATGGACTCGCTCTTAGTCCAGAAGCAGGTGAAAATCCCTCACTCTGCACAGGAGCTTGACAAAGGAAAAATATTATTCAAGAGATCAACGTTTCCCAGGGTGGGTTACTGATTTAGCAAACCAGGAGCACTGGTATTGCACCGTGCCCGTCAGCTTCCAGGGTCCATCCACTGCTTCCTCGCCTCCCCAGCCAGGCTTCCCCCACGTGGCAAGCAGCAGCCTGATGCAAAAGTGAGAATCTAACCGTGCTTTTGCTAGGGGTGAAAGGCAGGGTCAAGTCACAGCAGCTACCCTAATTTGAATGCTGACACGTTTGCTGCAACTGACCTTTGTGATATCTCACGGAGTGCAAACAAGGCCTCAGCGATAACACTGGCAGGGAGAGGGGGGCACAGACTGAGGAGGAAATGCATATTTTCCACATCACATCAGCCCAATTATCAGTTATCGTCCTTTGCAGAATCTTTTTAACTATGCTTACAACTCAAAGAGTGTAGCTACTTCACCTTCACACCCCTCTAATGGTGTTCTTTCCCCCATGAAAACAAGCCAAACCCAAACCTTGTTTTGCAAGAAATGAGTCACACTTCAGGTTTTATCTGGTGCTTTCTACAGTGCAGTCTGAGAAAAGCCAAGCTTGCAGAATTCTCATAAACGAATCACAATATGGCCTCACCTGTCTGGCGAAAGCAGTGCTGCGGTTCCTTATCAGTGGGGCACCAGTGACGCAGTGAATTTTGGGACACACTCCAGTGACTACTGAAGGTGAGTTACAGAAAGCTGAAGCACCAATTCCTCTGTGCTACTGATGATTCCAGGTAGGAGATTTTTTATGATAAACACAGTGGTTACAACCCAGTTTCGGACTGGACTTGTTTTCTCTGGCTTTAATTCATGGAGCCATGGTTTGCCACGCTGCCATGTCAACAAGTACAGTTCATGGAGCAGACTGGCCCAATGGTTTGTGTCATTGTCTGTGTCCCTTTTCTGGTCCCTCCTTATTGTATTTTACAGAAAATTGAGTGGGCAACATCTTAATCCATAAACTCTTTTCTGACCACATCCCCTTTAGCTTAAGCTTGCAACGTCCTCTCCTGTCTTGTGCTATCTTATCCTACCAGAGTGGTTGCATCAGCAGCCTCACTGTAATTACCTGAGCACGTCCCCACAGCACGTTACGAGTACACCAGGCAATGTGGAGCAGAAGGGGCGAAGCTCTGTCATGGCGCTTAGCCTGTCCTTTCATCGCTCTCCCATGAAAGTTTGCTAAGAAGCATGTGGACAGAAAAGCTTTTCTGTCACTGTAAATGTCCCATCATACCATAACAGAGAACATCACAGAACTTCAGGTCATATTTTGATACACTGGGCACTGTGCTAAGATACATGCTAAGAACAAGGAACTTATATTTTAGTATTTTCTAAGATGACAACAAAGAGACAAAAGATTATACCTGTGATGCTCCTGGCAGCCCATGTTGTTATGCAGGAGGGTTGCTGCAGCAGTCTGTACCCAATTGCAATTTACGGTCAACACCTTAAGGAATGAGCCGGTATGTTACAATGCCGCAGTGTAGCCAGGAGGCAACGTCAGGAACAACCAGCACCCAGTAGCTGTCTACCCTGCTGGGATGATGTCTCAGAGATGGACTGAAATATGATGTGCTCTCAGGGATTCCTATTTTAAAGCTGCTGGATTTGTCAGTCAGTCAAAGTCATTCAGATTTTCAATGTTTTATAATTACACAACTCATCAGGGGATATTATCAAAGAAGAAGTAAGTGCAGGGTTCGTTTTGACTATACAGGAGGCTTTCTTTTTGTTTTTCATCCAAATATTGGAAGACAGATATTTTATGCAAAATTTCCAGAAGTTATCATAACTTTACACAAATCAGTAAATTATTTTACTTCGTTAAGAGCTGCATTTTCAGAATCCAGCTCCCACCTTCCTGGAACACCTGAGCGACAGTCTGAGGTCCCACAAATAACCTGCAAAGCACAACCCTGGCTCATGGCACCGATCAAGGTTGCATCACATGGAGCTGAGAGCTGCAGACCAGAGAATGCACTGTCAGGAGATCTCTCTCTCAGAGAATAGCTTTGAAGTACTTAATTTAAAAGAAAGCAGAGAAAAATTGCTTAAAGGGGAGTGTGGTTTTAATGAAGACATTATTTTTTGCTCCCGTAATATTTGTGCGTAAAAGAGGCACATGAAAGCCCCTAGAGAAAGAGACATGCAAAGTGCCCTTCAGAATGAGGATTTGGCTTTTCAAGCAACTGGCATTCAACCATACTTTCCACAGAGCTCAAGCAAATGGGATTTTTGGCAAAAAGTCATTGCTTTGACACATAGCCACCTGCCCAAGCTTTGTCAGGTGGTTACAAGAACAAAACCCAACATTTCAAAGTGGAAAGTTATCCTTAGTGCCCATAGAGTTATCCAGTCCCATCCTACAGGACAGTTTCTTAGCATAAATCCATAACAAAAGTGGTTCTGGCCCAGGTGCTCCAGAGGGGTGTTAACTACTTGTTCTTTCCACACTGGGACCTTTGCTCCCACCAGTCCTTGTTAATGTTCACACTGGTGGTTTCAGATTCGCAGGTAATCATTGCACTATTAACAACGTGACAGCTGTAAAGTAGGATGAAGAATATTTCTAGGTAGTAACAGAGGAGGAGAAGAACAATCCCAACCCCCTAATCCTTCTCATTCAAAAGCTGAAAAGAGGGAATCTGTCTAAATCCCCTTGCGGGGAGCTAGAAGCCGAGTTGGGAAAATACTGCAACTTACTGCCGTATGGTTATTGTGCCAATAAGCAATCCAGAAGAGAATTACCAAACAACTCGGTCGTTTTCTTATCCCATTCCCTTTCATGGGGAAGGGGAAGGGAGAGAGAATTTTGTTGCACAAATCATAAGTGGAAAAATGATTATGTTTTCCCACTGTAGAGCGTTGGCCAAAGCCTGAAGTGACATGAATAAATACCACTGGAGAGGAGGGCAGGAGGAAAGGAGGAAAAGGAAAATCACACAAGCTCTACCCTTCTTGTGACATGGCATATTAAAAATGCCATTGAAGTTTATTGCATATTAAAAATATCATTATTAGATTTCTTTTCTCTGGGACTGCAGAATCTTAAACAAGCCAGAGACTTAGCAAGTTCATTTTGTTTCTTGGGCTGTTTCTTCTGCCTGACACGCATTTTCCTACTGTCCATGTACAGCTCCTCTGCTGGCATCAGTCATCACACAATCTGAGTGCCAGAGAAATGTAATCCAAGTGGTACAAAATGTAAGTATCTCTTGAGAGGGGGGGAATAAAGTGCAAAATTTCTCTCAAAAATCTTGAGAGACAGCTCTGCTAGTTATCTTAAACCACCAATTTTACATCACATTGAACACCTTCAATTCTAGCATTGAGACTGTAAGACAAGGCACTCGGCATCTTGCAGGATTGGGCTGCATACAAACATCCTACTCAAAGAAGATTACTAGCTATATTTGATAGGACAGAAAGAAGCAGAATATCAACATACATTACAGCAGGTTTACCTTTTTTTTAAGTATATATGTTTCTACTTAGTGATTCTTCATAGTGCAAGCAGACTGAGAAAAACCAAAGTCTCACAAAAGGAATGCAATTGCAGGGTTGGTAACACAGACTCAGACAGACTCTAGAGGATGCTGCTTTTATAAAAGATGAAGGGAGCTGCAAGCTGTTGTCCCTTAGGTAAAGCAGGGGTGGTCTACGGGTTCTAAATCACTCCTCAGTGGGGGCTGATCTGGCTCTCACTGGAGGAAATGGAAACTCTATGGTTACTTACATGAGAAATGGATGTTTTTGCTGTAGAATAAATTCTGTCTACTAGGCGTGATTACCTATTGGATGATTATACGAGGGCTCATTCCTTCCACTGCAGAAATTAGTGGAAGAAATTCTCTAGCTTATGTTCAGCATGTCAGACCAGACAAGTACAGTAATCCTGACAGTATTACGAAAGCACTTCAAGATCTTTGAATTAAAAAATACCAGAAGAAATGTCAGCCATCCATACTTCTCCTGGGTTTAGACATAAGATCTGGGAGCTATTACACATTCCACAGGTACAGTAGCTTGCATCTCTAAACATCTCCTTCTTCAATGCACAGCTGATAACTAAAAAAAAGTTTTCCCTGAGACAAAGAACTGGACTTCTGGCTCAATATAGGGCTGTGCCAGATGTGACCAAGACATAGCTGTGTCTCCTGTAGCCTGTGCTCAAAAATGGTACAGACCAGTTAGAGACTGGCAACAGTAAATTCTCCTTCACAAGCTGGTTTCTGGCATGTGTTTGTTGTCAAATTTCTCTCAGCTTTTTTTTTTGTGGATGTTTTTGTGACAGGGGAAAGTAAAGGAAATCTTTATTACTGGCCAAAGCTCACCGTCTGTTTACTGAGCACACTTTCTCTCTTTGTCCTAACACACGTGTTTTTACCTTTTAACCTGCAGGTTGGCAGATTTTACAAGGGTTATGATATGACAGACTACTGGAAGGGAACATTTCCAGGCAGCAGGTGAGCCTGGTCAGGCCTATCATTGCCATGATTATTTTGTAAGAATTATATCCTACTTTTGTTAATAAAAAATAAACAATAAGGAAATAGGGAATGAGCTTTCACTTTAGTAATCTGCCCAAAAGTTTAGCTACTCTTGCTTTTCCACTTGACCTTGCTATAGGGCTGAGGAACAATAGTTTACTCTTACTACTAAAACATTGCCCCTTATCTCCTATTTAAATTTGCATATTTTAACTTGAGCTACAAGATGATGCTATGATTTTGTCTGCTAGATTAAAGGATCCCAAATACTTTTTTTCTAGGCAGGCACTGAGAGACGGGGACCAGGCTGCCTCTCAACTGCGAACTGTGCTGCTTTCTAGTGTGGCCTCACAACTCCCAAAACAACAGATTCAAGTATGAGGACAAGCGTCAACACTCCCCGAACATCCCGGGCGTAACACAGACAGCCCTAAGCTGTCTCTGTCCATGAGATTAGGGAAATGCCATTGTTTGTTCTGAAAGCCTTTGCCCTTGAATACAAGTACACTCTGCTCCCCTTTTGCTCCACAAAGTTAACAGAGACATGCCTGTGGGATGACTTCCCCCAATATTTACATATTTATGCTTCTGTCCTGTATTAGTCAGTGTTTCTGTCTGGAGCCCATAACCTTTGGTCAGGTCTGGGATCCGCCTGCACTTTCTACAGTTGTGCTGGAAGACAGATTCCTCCTGGCAGTCCAAAATACTTCAGGGAAGGGTAGGGAGAAAAGTTTTTTATCCTCAACAGGGTAAAGTCTTGCCACCTCATAGGTGCCTAGCTTTTGCTTGCAACAGCACCTCTTGACTTCATGGGGCAAAAGCTGCAGAGGAGGGTTTCAGGGGGCTGCAGCACACCAGGTGACAGACTGCTGGTCCATGTTGGGCCAGGGAATGTGTGCTGGCAGAGGGCAGAGAAACATGGAGGGAGAAAACTCTCCTTCAGAAGACAAAGTCACCTGTGGCCAGCCCTAAGGAAGGAAGACACCGATGTGCAGGAGCATTAGCTGCACTGAAGTTGGCTGTCATCCAGCATTGCCTCAGCCTCGTTCCCTCAGATCTCCCTTGCACACGGGTAAAAACTTGTGGGTTTATTCACGAATTTACAATATCTCATGAGATACTGTAAATTCAGCTGGCTCACACCTAAGTATGGTGCATGATAGACACCCTTCAGTGGCAACACCACCCTGAAGTGTGCCCATCCCCGTGCTCTCCTGCCCACCCCCAGCCCCAGCCTCCTGCTCTGCCCCTCTCCCAGCATAGGAGCTCCTGGTGTGACCTGGCCAAGGGGCCCACCTGGTTTGGAGAAACTCTGCAAAATGAGTAATTCCCACTGTGGCTGGGCCAGCACAGCCTCCTGGGTGAGGGAGAGCGTGGTGCAGGGCAGGAGGAAACAAGGGGAGCAGGAGGGGGGACTTCCTGAGATGGCACTGCCACTTCGAGAAATGCCTGGCCCACCTTCGCCTTGGGGTACATTTCCAAGTTTACTTATATGGTTTAGGATATAAAACCCATTGCTGTCAACAGAGATTTTTTCCTTGAGGCCCGTGCTCCTGCTTCACTGAGAAGTAGCTGAAATATCTCATATAAAAACAAAATTCACAACAATGAAAAGTTATTTTATCTTTTAAAAGAGCAGGGATTCTATAGAAGCCTTTCACAGCCCCTAAAGCTTCAGAAAGGCCACTGAAAGGAATATTCTAGGATTTAGATCCACAGCAAAAGACAAGCCTCATCCAAACACTCCCACTGACTCCGGCTGGCATTGGACTGGACCCACATGTGAAATGTAAGCAAAATATGCTCAGAGTCCTTCACAATACAGTGGATTACAGCAAGAGTGTTTTTTATTTATAAAAAATGGGGTTATAACAAAGGGACATTGAGATGCACAAGGCCTTTCTTTGCCCCTCTCCAAACATTCAGCAGAAAAGGCAAAGAGCTTGTTCTCACATGCATGGATACATTACCTCCTCAGCAAACATGTCCACAAATTCGTTTCCCCAGCATAAAACTAAAACAGGCAGAGATATATTTTTCTTCCAATGTTTGCTTTCTATTTGTTTTCTGTTGCTACCTTTGTGCCTGCAGCAACGCCAATGTTCCCTGAGCCCCAGAACCCACTGATTTTGCATCTGCTGCCTAGCCTTTCAAACCCCAGAGGACTGCACTAGAGCAGCTCTCCCTTTGCAGCTGGCAGTCATGGGATTGTTTCAGAGTTGGAGTGAACAGGCAGAATGCTGGGAACATAAATAGGGGCTCCTAGCTGGGACGGGGATTGGAACTGGGATGGGACATACCATCTCAGTTATGCTTTCAGCAGATGTTGAAGGAATTGGACTTTTAAGTTACCTCTTTATGAGTTATTATTATTATTATTATTATTATTCCAAGTTTCTCTATTGTTATCCTTATTTCTCTGTTATCTTCTTGACTGTTCATGGAAAGCAAAATACTGAAAGGTCACTGGCAGATTAAAACTCATTTTTGAAGGTGAGCAAATAGCCACAGGGATTTATTCACCCAATTTCAAGCAGAAAAAAATATATAAGAACTTACTGGGAAAAAAAACCCAAATCTAATTGCACATATCTGACCAAGGCAACCTCACAGTCCTGTCATTCAAAACTTCACTATTGTTTCCTCATTGCTGGTAGCATCACTTTCTGTGTTGAAAAATGGCAAATCTCTTCTGTGCAAAGATCAAGGACTATACATTTTCACATTCTGGGCACTATAAGAACCATAAATAACAATTTATTGAATGAATCTCACTTCACTAGGCATGACTTTCCCAAACTTGTATAATGTGTGAAATCATTTATTGCTTGGAGACCTGTTAAATAGGCACCTACAAAAGCCCATTGCATCTCATTGTTTCAGGCCTAAACCTCAACATCATTTATTTCTAAGCTATTTTTTGGGTACATGCAGAAATCAAGCCCTTGTAAAATCTTTTTAATTTCCTGCTCTCGTTCTTTGGGCCCACAGACTGGACCTGTAAGATATTTCACTTCTTTTTTTTCCACATCACTGGTAAACTCCTTGAGTTTCAGCCGTGATGCCCATAAACAAAATTCACGTCAGACAAGGCATAGGTTCCAAGACAGACAGTTATTAGCTCAAGGCCAGAGTGTTTCATTTTAGACTTCATCCCCATTTAAACCATGAAAACCTCAGTAAGTATTGAATTTAAATCCACTGTCACTTTCTCCAGGCCTTTGTCAAAGGACTCATTATTAGTTTCTATTTTACGGTACCTCCTAGATCCCCATGCTGAGAGGGGCCACACTGTATCAAGTAGAGCTGTGTGCACACATGGAGCAAGAAGCAGTCTCCGTCCCAGAGCATTTAGGAACCCAGACAGACCAGACAAAAGATAAGAAGTGGAGCTACGTTTCCAGCGTGTGTCACACAGCAGGTCAGAGGGTTCAGAAGGAGAGCTCAGGATTCACAAGTCTTAATCCAGGGCCTTATCTATCACATCAGATTTTGTCATACTCTTTTTAAACAAAACAAAGTATATGTATACAATAAAGGGTACGTGCAGTTATAATAAAGTATATGAATATAAACTTTTTGTAAGAAAGGTTCTGTCCCTTCTTACAGGAGCAACCACGAAACCTCATAAGCCTCTTGGATCCACCTGAATTCTCTCCTTTCTCAAAGTATGTGCTAATGGCCCCTATCCTGATGGCTCACTCTCATAACAGAAGGAATAATTTGCTGGAGAACAGTTTTTGCAGGACAGCGCAATGTTTGGATGTGTTTACCGAAAGGAATCTTTATAATTTCTGGTTCCTGTCAGTGCTGGTGCCCTATCTCAGTGTGCCAAAAGGGAGAGCAGCAGCGCTTTGCGTGTAAGCAGGACTCTGTGATCCTCTGCTCTGAGGATTGTAGGACTAGGCAGCTATCAGGAGAAAGGTAATTGCATGGGCAAGCCTGAGCTGTTAGCTTCCAGTCAGGCTTGCAATGTGTATAAAACCCTGGCTGCCTGAGGAAGTCCTGGGTTACCGTAAGCCCTCACATTAGCAACCTGACTGCTTTCCAAGCCAAGCCGCCTTAAGCCTGTCAAAGTAGGTTTAATTGTTGCTTCTTTTCTCTGAACAGTGCCCAGAAGCATTATATGACATTGGCTAGGCCAGCTGTCCCAGAGAAACGCTTCAGGGAATGGCTGCTTTCTGTCCCAGCCCTCACGGCTCAGGATGTCTCCTGCAGCAGGGCATCCCTGCAGTACTGCGCCCGCAGTACTGCGCCCGCAGTGCATGGATCGAGGCTTGGGGTACTTTGCCAAACCAGGACAACATTACAAAGGAGTAACTGGGAACTCCGAAGCAGAGCAACAGTTGGCAGCAGCACAGCCCAGCCCTCATTTTCTCTGTACCATTTCTGTGATTTTCCACTCAAATCATTGTGCCATTTGAAGGAACGCAGACCTGTGTCATTCTGAGTTACAGTCAGACTTGTGGGTGCCACTAATTCTGCTAAATGAATGGTAAAATAGAAACAGACAGAACGATGTAATTAAGCATGCTGTAGAAAAAGAGTCAGAAGGAACACACCAACAGTATTTTCAAAAGCCACCTGCCCCAATATTCATGGTGTGACTCACATATCTACTAAAGTACTGCAGAAACCCTGGACTAGCTACACAATTCTCAGCAGGAGTTTATGTGAAATTAAGTCATCCCAAATGTTCATTCAAACTAAGGGTTACTGACAAGGGAAGGGATGAAATAAAATGTTCCTGTTGTTCTAGACAACAGAAAAGACTGCTAAGAAAGTAACTTTATAACCTGAGAAGGGTCTGCAGCTTTAAGAAATTTTCCCCTAAAGGTTGTAAAGCTTTTACTATGCAAAGTATTTTTGCTATTATATACACTGGCGGCCACTAAGTGCAGCTATTATTTCTGGCGGTCATTCAGAGAAGGTTGGGGCTGATAAAGTGTTTAACAGAGTTTGTTTGGGTAGATCCATCTGTGTTTTTAACCACCCATACAGTCTTTTGTGTCCTTTTAAAAGACACTGGATGTTCCTGAGTCTAATAAATTATGGTCTTTATTTTTATTTGCCATCTTTTATTATTTATCATGCCACAGCAAAGAACATTTTCTTTACAATGTCCACACATTTCTATATGGATTACACAAGCATCTGAAAAAGGGATGATTCTTTGCCGCGGGGCAAGGCTCCCACACAGAGCTCCCACTTCCTTGGTAAAGGCCATGTTGCTCTCACTCCTTACACCTTGGGGTGAGTTCATGCCTCAGAGGAGCCAAGGAAGGGAGATTGCAATCAAAGGGCAGGGAAGTAAGAGGTATGTTGAAAGGATGTAGCAAGGAGCCCAAGATGGTGCTTTGGAAAGGAAATGTTTTCAGGTCATGTGAGCACCAGGAAAAATATCCTAACTAGTTGGGATGGACCGTTATAGCATTCTTAACACTCCCACTGGATAGGTGGGACATTCTGGACATTTCATAAAGCTTTTTGTATCCAGAGATAGTACTGTCCTGAACGTGTGGCTTTGCCACTTACCTGAGCTTATCTGCTACAAAAATCACACGCCGCTCCAACAGGAGAGAAGCAAAGATCCTGATGATCTGACGAATGCTGAGGCACTTGAAAAGGCATTCAAAGTCCACATGTTCCAGGCGCGAGTCCATGGGCCGCCGCAGCTCAATGACCTGAACACATCCAACAAACATCAGTCAGCATCACTGGTCAGTGCTGACAGCGCCAGGGGTGCCCGGCATCCCAGCCCGGGCCCTCCAGCACCGCTCCATGCTTTCCTGTTGAGGGGGGACAGAGAACGACCCCCATCCTCTTTTGCAAACTGAGGCTAGAGGCACAGCACTCCAGAGAAATGGCGTATTACACAATTCACTATTAAGTCATTCTTCTTCCCAGAATACAGTTGTGCACATTAAATCTGCTGTCATTTCCGAGGGAAGCATAATTCTGCCTTCTAAACACCCTGTCAGAGATGTAAAGCTTGGCTGAGTCAACAGTACGAAGCAATTAACAAACTGGAAACACTGGAGCCGGAAGCTTACAGGGTTAAAACAGCCATAAAGATAAGGTAAATTTGGTTATAAACTTGGCTAGCAATTCAAATTCACATCTAGATAGGAGCCAGGGACTGAACTTAAAGGCCGGGCAAAATTTAAACCCAATTTATTTCATTTTCACTCTTCTGTGATGCATAATTCACTAGATAATGTTTAAAACCTTTCTTTGTCATAAAGATATGTACATATATATACTTAACTGGGGAGTCAGGACAAGGTCTTAGAAGGTGACTTGTGACATCCCTTTAAAGTCTAATTTTCATACTTCATCCATGACCTCAGGCCCTCTCCTTCCTTTTCTCAAATGCCTTTTGCTTGATTCCTTTATTATATCTTCCTTTTACTCTGCAATTGACATGCTCAGATGTGGAACTTGAAGGTGGAAGACAGAAAAAAGAAGAGGGAAAAATAACATGAAGAAGAGAGTAAGAGAGGGAGAAAAATATGAAGTGCAAGACAGCAAATGATGAACTACTGAGGAATTTGAGGAAGCAGAAGGGAAAGGGGAAAAGTCGGCCAACTTGAAGCTGTGTTGAAATCTCTGAAGACATATTAACAGAAACATATATACATCTCCTTCTTTCGATATGTCCAAAAATCACCATTACTTTATTGCTTTAGACCACTTTTATGTTTTCATGCACATGACACCACATTCCATGAGCATACTGTATTGGGTTTAAACTGGGTAGCCCTTACAAAATTCCTCACAAACACACTATTTTAAGGATATGATCAAGACCACAGGATACTGGGAAAAAACCCAGTTCATACCAGTTTAGTTGTAGTATTGTTTGTGATCAGTAACACAGGACTGTAAAAAGAAAGTCACTGTTAGAACAGTATTTGTGTACAGATTTGATTTTTTTTAAGCCTGAAATAGAGAAACATCGTGGTGCCAGAGTATTAGATACCCATCACTCAGCTGTTGCCCTGAACAGCAGTAAGAATCAAATTGTGGAGCGATGGTGTACCATGAATACCTCCTCGGGAAATGCTGCCTTCCTACCTCTTTCTCATATTCAGTAAAGGCACCCACTTCATTCCTTAGCATTGGGATTGCAAGTTCAAATCATGTTTATGTGCCAAATCATGAGGAGCTAGTTTTACTGCAAAACTTCCAACGCTAAAATCTTGCTGCGGGGTAGGATGCAATGCAAGTCACAGCAGCTTTTATAAATGCCATGGATGTTTTCTGTTGCCTGGCAAAGCCTTCTGCTGCAATCTGCTCATCACAAAGAAATATACTGTCTACTTCCCAATTAATCATTATCTTTGTTTAGGCCAGAGGAGCCACAATGGAAGGACAAGATTCTGTTCCTAATTAAGTCAGTGCATTCCATTTAAATAACGAGTTTGTACTAGCATAACAGAGAGCAAAGCTCAGCCAGAAGAGGGTTGTTTGTTTGTTTGGAATTATCTCAATGTTTTTCTCTGGGAGGGTTCAGAAGCTTGAGCAGAGGATAGAGAAGTTGCAGATCCATGGGTTCCCAGATATATTCACATCAAAAAAGCATAATCAGATCTTACCACTGTTATGCCAATCAGCCTTTCAGTTTTCCTTTGCTTCTCCAGAAGAAAATGCTTGTGACTTAAATATGCCTTGCAAGTCACTTATGCAAGGAACCCTTTACATTTCATACCAAGTGACATTACAGGCCCACTCCGTTGAAGTCAGTGGCATTACACTTGGAGAAAATATGATTCAATGTAAAAATAGTAATAGCACTGTAAAACTAACCCTAAGGAGTGTAAAATAACCCTAGAGGGGAATTTTTTTCCGGTTACACTAACTGGGCCAAATTCTATTCCTATCTGCAGTAATGTATTTCCTCTATATGCTTGCCCATCTCAGTGGAGCTACTGTATACTTCCATAAGAACATGCAGAGAGCAGAATTTGACACGGCAAATGGCTAGCAAGCCTCAAGTTACAAAAAACTTTTTAAGCAAGGCACCAATATTGCCTTTTTCCAGTAAGGCATAGGTTGTATAATGCTAGGCTTCTAGCTACTTAAGTCAGTAATAAAAGGAAATGAAATCTATTATATGTGTGTGCACACACACAAAAACTTTTATATGACATGCTTTTCCAACTACAGAATATTTCTTTGAGGGCCAGTTAAAGGGTATTTATTGCCAAAAAGAGCCATTTAAATGCTGCTGGTCACTCCTCCTAGCAAGGCCAGGACCAGCAGTAATGAGGTTTGCAATAACAACTAGCTGCTGAACTGTTCAAGTACAGTCAGCATGGGAAACTTACACTTGCTTGTTATCATTGTGATAAAGCCCAGCGACACTGTAGTCTGTTAACTACACTACGCCAGACATACTAGGACATTCGTGTTGTTTGTGTTTTTTTTCTTAAACACAACTTATTAACAAACGTAAAATAACAAATACATAACGATAAATTGGCTTATAACCATCAATGGGAACTAGCATTAGCATATCAACACTGGTGCAGCTCCTGCACTGTTCATTTTGAGGGTGTGCCACCTCACATGCCTTGCAGTATCCGTATGTCTCCTCCTGTTTTTCTTTTGCTGTTTGATTTTGGAGTGGTGAGGGGGGAGGCTTTGACTTTTAATGTTTGCAGTTGCTTTTTACCTCGTTTCCAGCTCCAGGCAAAAACGTTTTGACTTTGATTGTCTTTCCAGGTGCAGGAAAAGGAGATTCCATCAGACTCCTCATAAATGGATAAACCAAGGCAGCAGATATTCCCCTTCTCCTTTCAACCTCATCCAGGATCTGATCCATTAGGAAGACATAAGAGAGAAAGAAACAGAACATGTCAGCACCACATACACTCTTGAAGCATCTTTTGACCCACGTGTGCCTAAACATATGGCAGATCTAAATTTAATTCTCCTCTGCCATGCATTTTTTTACTACCCTTAAAGCCACAGGATTTGATCATACTCTAAAAATGATATGTTTTCCAGTTACAAAATGAAGCCTGTTTGTCAATGGAGTTAACACAGACACAAGGAAGAAACAACAAATGTGGAAAGGAGAAAGAAGACTTGGCATGGCAAAAGGGATCTCTGTTGTTGGGATTTTGCCTGAACAACAGGGTGAGCTGAAGGAGAGAAAGATCAAGACAAATCAAGGCCTGATCACAGGCCAGGTCAGCATCACGTCTCAGTGGTACATCTTGAAATTTGTATTAAGGAGAAACACTTCTGCCCTGGGCATCTCTTCCATTTCCAATGAGAGGGCAGGAAAAAGCCAGACCAGCAAGAAAAGCAACCTGCCACGTTCTGATACCAGCAGAGGTCCACCAGGAAAGAGCTCCTGTAAGAGTCCCGGCCGTGGCGGCAGCAATCACGTCGCAGTCTGTGCTGAGCTGGAGCCAGCCGCGAGCAGCCTCGTGAAGCATGCCCAGCTGTTTACACTGGGTGCCTGCATTAAGGTCATTTTCTGTTTGACATGACGCAGAGCAGGCAATCTAGTTTTGAAATAAGCAGATGGAACTTCTTACAGATAGAGAGGACTATTATTTTCTTCTCTCTTTGGCCAACATAAATTAGATCACAGCTAAGTTTTCCCACATTAGATAGACCATATAGATGATAAACCTAAAGAAGATGAGAAAGCAAGCTTCAAAGCAGTTAGTGGTTTGACCTGAAATGGTGATCTTTTAACCACTGCTCAAGAGCAAAAGGCCATACAAGAGTTAGTGGGTCTGAGCCAGGCATTTTCCCTTGTTTCTCTTGGAAATGATTTTCACTGAAACAGAACATTAAAAGATACTTAAGCACAAGCTGGTGGCTTACAACGATAGCCAGTGACACCAAATGCCAACAGAGGCATTCACTGGTGCATAATTTCCCCTTCCTCCTTGCAACATAGTAAAGACCTAACTAAAGCAAAGCTGACCCTATATATGTAGCTTGCATTCCAGTCCATGGAAGTGGTAAATAACCATAACCGAAGATATTAATTTCATTCTTGATGTAATTTGCAGCACAACACCTATCCTCACCAAACAAAACCAGCTGCCCAAATGGGAAGTAGTAATGAACCAAGGCTATGCCCTGGGTCCCTTAGTGCTCCTGCACACTGCCAGCACACAGTTGTAACATGCCCAACACGTATCTCCTTTTCTGCAGTCACTATTCGATGCTTTATGTTGCTGGAGTTGGGGGCCATGTGTGTATCATATCCCTGTCCCAACAACCTTCACCACACAAATAAAAAGGAGCATTTAAACCGAATAAAAGTTGAACAGAGATCTCAGGAGATAAAATGGTCAAAAACATCTGTTGAAACCATGACCAAATGAACTGGCTAGAAGTAAAGATATCTGTGGTTCTCAAGCCTGTCTTAGCAGTAGGTATTACAACAGAGAGCATAAAAGGCTTTGAGGAAGATGAAAATAATCCAGGCTATCAGAAACAGGATGATAAACATTTTAAAACAGAGGATTCCTTTTGCTTTTCTGATAAATAATATCCAAGGTTTAATATCTCGCCGTCTTTCACTACTCACATTTTTCTGTAAAGACAACTGTTCCTTGTTTTGACTAATTCGGCAAAGTGTACCATCATAATCGTTTTCCTCTCTTTCACTGGATTTATCAATTAGGATAGTCCAGGTTCCTCTTACTAGGCTGGAAAAAGAGACTCTCTCTCTTTTCAAGAACTTCTGTCTCCATCCACACCGCATCTGTCTTCAAAACCAATAGGGATGCTAAGGCTCAAACTCTTCCTCCTTCATTTAACAGCTGTTTTGTCCAAACCGTTTCCAAATGCGGTTCTTGGAGTATGTGCTAAAGAGCTGTGCTAAATCCAGCCCAGGGCTGGAGTCAGCCCCGTGCGCTGCCAAATGCCCTGCTCCCACCCTGGCGCTGGTACTGTCAGGAGGTGACCAGCCCTCTGTAGGACAGTACTGCTGTGGCCAGGCTCCAGTGCGATGGGGTCCTTTTGTGGCCCAGCCCCTACCCGAGCCTGGTAGTTGAAAAAGAGCACAGGTGTGTTACAGTCCCATTCAGGGCCCAATATGCAATTCAATGGGAGCCTTCCTTCCTGCACAGACCAAGAATCCGAGGCCCGTGTGGCCAGGGCCTGCCTGCCACAATGCCTGGGAACAGCCCCTGATGAAGCCAGTGAAATGACACTCAGCCGTCAACTTTGGGTTCACTTTGGCTGGATGATCAGACACTTTTTTTCAAGTTACAGATTGAACTGGGAAAGCAGATTATTTGCTACTTTGGTGCAGTGACCTTCCTTGTCTGACTTTATAGCTCAGCTGCAGTGATACTTGGTTGTAAGGAGGATACTTAAATTTTCTTTTTTTTTTTTCCCTCTCCCAAGTTTTCCTTTGAAAATTAGTGCACTATCAAAATTAGATAAAAACATAAAAGCAAACAAAGAGCCTCAGGACATCTCTCTGTGCCACGAGTGTGGTGAGCTGTGTTATCCTCCCAGAACAATGCATTCTGTTTCGCTCACAGATATCTGTGTTTAGATACATATTATGTCTAAGAGACACTGTTATAAACCCTTGATTTCAGAGCTTTATGAAAGACGTCAGAAGCAGAATTGCAATTAACTATTGCAACCCAATTGTTTTTCTTCACACAAGATTTGTGTTAAACAAAGTTTTATCCAGAAAAGCTTGAAACCTGCTTTGAAGAGAACATTCTGTATGATTATTAGATCATATGAACAATATAAATGCTATGATTTTTATTAACTTCAATGATTTACACGTTTTCAACTTTATTCCTACACGAATGAACAAGAAAAATCTGTGTAAGTTCTGTGAGATTTCACATATCTGAAGTGAAAATCTCTGGCAAATTAAAACAACATTTCTATGAACACTGTATTGAAATTGGAAAAGGGGAAGGCAGCCATTTGACATTAGACATATCATTCTTCGCAGATCATCAGCAAATCCTACACAATACTCTGAGGTGCTCACTGGATTTTGCAAGACACACTTCCAGAGGACTAGGAGGCCCTAAACTGCCAGCTAGAAAGATATTTCAAATGTTAATCAATCAGAAATGTTATTAATAGTTAATTTTAATAACCTTTTGTCTTACAAAAGAAGAATGCTTGTTGCTCTGGAGCTGACTGGCAGTTAACTGTTTCTATGGCTGTTCAATCCCTCAGTTTAGCTGTAATGCCCTGCTTGTTGTCTCAAAACTCTTGTATCAAGAAATGTATTACCTAGGTAAACCACATCAGCGTACAATGCAGCTTTGGATTCATTAACGTGGAAGCCAATTAAAAGATTATCCATGCTACCCTAGCTTCCTAGGACAAAAACCCATGTCAATAGAGTTAAGCATATAGAATTCACTTATCAAATAATCTTTTTTCTTAACCTCATCATTCCGTGGGGTATTGGAGTAAAAGTGGTACTGGCCCATCATTCAAACTGTGGACGCCAAGAATTACAGCTCAGCACAGAACAGCTTTAGAAAACAATGGAAAAAACTTCAGTCAGCCAGATCATACAGACACCCAGATGTTTTTTGAATCAAGTTCTGCCTCAGTCACAGAAGTAATAAGACATTCTTTGATGAACCCAATAATAGGGATGGAATATCCAAAACAGCAACTGTAAAATACAGTTATCTCCCGTCAAAGGAAGAAATTCTTCTCGTCTGGTTCATCACTGCACATGTGTCCCAGTAAACAATCAAATTAAAAAGCAATCTGAAAAAAAAATTTTCTTACCTTGGAAAATAAGTCAAAGCACCCCAGACGGCTGATGACACAATAAACTTCAGGTAGGCGTGGGCCTTTTCCACTTGGCTGATAACAGTAAAAAGGAGATTGAAATTACATATTAATTTGGAGTCATAAGGAAATACACTTCTCTCTCTGATCACACAGTTGGCCATCATGTGACATCTTTCACTATCCATTTCTCCATCAAAATAGCTACTCTTGGAAAAGCATCGTATTTCTTCCATAAGACAGGAAAATAAAAAGTGTAAATAGTGCTTATCCACTTTGGAAATCACAGCGCATTGGAGCTGTATTCCAATATTGCTCCAGCTTGCAGCCATAAAAGCACATTTAACTACGACTGTAACTCATGCCTGTGCTATCATTGTCCTCTGCTCCTGCTGCGGCACGAGGAGTGGGGCCACCCTGGGGCCATGTGTGGGAGATGAGAACTACAATGCTAAGGGAGGTTATGATGACTTTAGTTCCCCACTCACTCCATGATGTTCAAAGAGAGCTCAACTTACAGAAAAGCAAGCTTATAGGCCTAAAAAAAGGCAAGCTGCATGAGCTAAATCATTAACTTCCTCAGATTAATGCATGATAAACATGAAACTCTTAAATAACTTAAACAGTGGCAAGTGTGAATCGATGACACACACCCTCCCTACCCCCCAAAAAAAACCCTATAAAGACGGTCCTCTATAACCATCCTATTGAAGATATTTCCTAGGGAAGCAAATGGTTTAAATTGGCATGACTGACTGACGTGTATTCCCTCAGCATACCGGACTCTGCAACCCTGCCTATACCACTGCAGGGACAGGCCCGTCAGCGCTGTGTGTGAAAGAAGGGTACAGCCACTTGCTGGATTCAGCTTATTTACTGGAAAAGAAGTAGGATTAGGCCAATACTGAGCACTTCAGAAAAACCACCCTCACTGGCAAGGTCCTCAGAGCACAGAGCTGGTCTGCTGGTGTCCTGCATGTGTGCAATGCACGCAGATGGCAGTAACATCCATGCATAGCAGCTTCCCGCTGTATTTTTAATAAGCTGCGATGCAGCATTCCAGTTTTGTGTAGCTGCAACAGATTTTCACCAGATCAGCAGGCACACACTTCCTAGGGACTGTTATTTTAAGAAGAGGGCTTGTTGACTTCAGATGCATTCACATGTAGTCCCAAGATATGATGCAAGGAAGTTCTGACACTGCCTTGTCCAGGAGCTACGTCCATCAAGGCACAGAATGGCTGCAGGTACACTAGCAAACGCCAGGACCCCAGCAGCAAAAAGCTGAAAGCGGGGTCTGAGACAATAGGCGAGGCTGCCTACCTCCTTGCATCTTATGGAGTCAGCTGTGCTTGTGCTGCATGGAGTGAAAAGTGGCTGTAAAAGAATCACTTGGCATCACTTAGCCTCTTTGTACAGCTGTACATTATTGATATGCAGCAGCGACAGAATCATCTCCACTAATAACAACTGTGATAAAGGAGCTCAGTCACTGTTTCCATCAGCTTCTGCCCACTTGTACATTTAGCCAAACTGGCTGATCATCTCCTCTGTATCCACATAGAAGACCAGCATATTTTTATCTTTGTCTCATCATTAGACTCTGCTGATACAGTGATTAACTTCCCCATGGTGTGTTTGACATTTACATGCCACACAGATGTCAATAAAGAGAAACTGAGGGGTAGCTGTGCTTTTAAAATCTGAATATTGCAATCTAGACTTAGACAGTCAGCAGGTGCCTGCCTGTTATAATAAAGACCACAAAAAAATACCAAAGCTAAGTGAATACAGATGAGTCTATTTCTGGATCCAAACCTGCTCACTACACGTCACATCTCTGAAAAAGCAGAGTCCTTTTTTGTCCATATTAGGTATAAAACCCTTTCTAAAGGCACTGAGTGATTATATCAAGCATGTGGGATTTTGGTTTTTTTTCTGCAGAAATGCCGAAGCCATGCCAGGAGCCTTGGATAGATTCCAACCAAGAGCTGTCTCGCTGAGTGCCAGTAAAAACATCACATTCCTGGGTCATCTATAAGACCAGAAACAATAACTACTTAGCGCTTACTCAAAGATTCTCCTTTATGAAATATCATTGCTTTCAAATGTCTTAAAGGCTACATGTCTCTCAGAGCTGGGATTCTTCCCTTCTTGCACTCATCGTATAGGACATCCTTTTCTGTTATTTCAGAGGCTTTTTCTTGCAAACAGCACAGTCTCCCAGATGCATACAAATCATCTGTAAGAGGCAGCAAGCAAAAGCCTCAGGCAGAGCCATTCTGAGGGGCAGGACTTCTCAAATTTCTAACAGTGGCAACTATTCACATAACCTCCCTTCTCAGCCATTAGTTTACACCTCAAAGATGGATCCAAAACACCTGCTCATTGTGCTTTAGTTTGCTTCTTTCCCAGAAAAACATCATATGCGACATGACACTCCGCCCTTCTCTGCCTGGACTCATCTCTGTTCACTAGGGGAGACTGGGGCACTGGGTCTGGCCAACAGTACTGGTTTAACCTCCTCTCTTCCCAGAAAAGAGTGCTTCCAAGTTGCAGGCTGTGCTCTACAAGGTAGCTACAAAGCCTTGGAGTCATGTCCTCCAAGGCTTACTCTTCCACACGATGAATAGGTCCAGTTCAGGGAAGCTATATGGTAAAGTAGCACAGCCGAGAGGCATCTGAGTAACTCTGCCTTGATGCACAGCACTCCTCCTGGAAGAAGAGGGATGGAGGGTATGATGTTTTAGTTTTGATTTGTTTTCAATTTGTTTTCATGGAGCTCAGGATATTTTCAGCCTTAGTCCAGGATCACGAATGAAAATGCTAATGAGTTTTGTTGATAACAAGACAGTTTCCCAAGAGGATGAACATAAACTGACAAGAACTTGGCTACGAGATGGAGGAGCTGAGATCTGCATCAGGGCTGGTCCACAAGTGGCTCAGAACAGTCTTTTTTTATAGTGAGTTTAATCTGAAGTTTACTGACTAAAGCCCACTCCAAAACCTGCTTTGGCAGGAGAAGCAGGAGGCTTTTGCTCCAAAAAGTAAGCCTGCCATTTTTCTCTGTCAAATTACACCTCCCTGCCCATGTGTTTGAAATCCAGGGGAGCCTTCAGAGATCTCCTCCCAGTCTGGCATAGCACTGAGAGTCTCACACACTGCACACGCCTGCTTTCAAAGCAAGGCAGGCTGTCCCTGCAGTGTGCATGCTCACCAGCCATTCAGACACATAACTCAGTCGTTTGGGTTTTTTAAGATACTAGGGAGGCGGTGGGGTGTCAGGAAAGCTCCTGGTTTCACAGTCCCAGAAATAACTGGGGAATGCTAGTCCCCCCAGCGTGTTGACATCAGAAGAACCAAAGCAGTGGGGACCAAACACAACATTTTTCCTCCTGCAATTCTCCTCCCAGCTTCTCCCATCTACCTGAAGATACACTGTGTGGAGAGGAAAGGCGGCAAAAACAGACCTACCAAACAGCAAGAAAGAGAAACATGCACCATAGTCCTACATGCCATCTCAAAGAAGCAGGAGTGCAGCAATAAACAGGCTAGCATCAACCTGAAGACTCCAGAAGGGCTGTGCTCCTTCCTCCCCAAAATGGGACAGGACATCTTGCCAGAGATATTCTAAATAATTCCCCAGAGAGCATTATTAGAAAAAATGGAGGAAGCAGTAAGGCCTGCCCCAAGGCCAGGTGAAAAAGGACCATCACAAATGCACAGCAGCAGCTGAGTTGTCTGAAGGAAGCGCCCCTTGCAAAGCACAAGCATTAGCTCTGCATAAGCCTCTAACACCCTGGGCTCCCTTTGAGACCAGAACTGTAGATGCTTCAATTGCAATTAGCTGTAATTAAAGCAATGATCATATAACAGACATAGTACATAAAAATATTTAACTCTAAATGACAATGCAAAAAATGCCATTTTCACACACACACACACACATTGTGTAATGCTTACTCCCTTCTGCAGGGGAGTGAAAAGTACTCTATTCTAATCCTACCTGGCTCTAGGACTGTCTTGATTTTGGAACAATGAAAGATGCAGATTGAATCCAAAGCTTAAACAGGGAAACATGGTATTCCTGAATAACCTCCCAGCACATTTCTCCTGCTCAGTTATATTAGAGCCACACACAAGCTGATGGGGTACATAGCTTGAATGGATGACATCAAGAAGATAGAGGAGATGCCTCCCATGAACATTTTTCTGCATATATTAGATAAGGCTTGCCAGTGTCAGAAAGAGAGAGACATACTGAAAACCCAGCAAAACTCCTTCTTGGCAAGTCTGCTGTTTTGTTGCTAGCTTAATTTAAAGAATGACAGACCTACAAATACAGGTTACTGTGTCAGATCAGATCACAATCACAGCCTCATGGCCACACAAGCCATAGGCTCACCAGCAAGCCAACATATCCAGAAACAGATGTTATATTAATGTTCCTTAAGGTGTCAGGAATCAGAACAATTCAAAAGTTGAGAGTCTGAAATGAATTTGTCAGTCACAAGCCAGCTTCTGTGGCAGCTCTTGATTCCTTGTTAGGGCCAATCCAAATTCAGACCATGAGAAAACTGTGGATGTTTTAAATCCAAAAGCTTGTCTTAAAGTCTTCTTGTTATATGGGAAACATGAACTTTTAATGCCAAAGCACCCAAGGTGCACGGGGCTGTCAAAGGTGCTTGGGGAAGGGCAGAATGGAGGGAAGAAGGCAAGGGGAAGAAAAGGTTTTCCAGTGAGCTTTTTTCAGTTCCATAAACATTAGTCTGCATCCCGCAAAAGTTGCTTTTACAGTGTAACTAATTCTCCTCTCCTGCCCCAGCAAATGCAGGATGAACTAGTCCCATCTAACGACTGTTTTTCATGTTTTAATGTACACACTTCATGTTCAGTCATTTTTCACTGACTCCTGGGGCTGGCTCGTCTTAGCCTAAAAAAGTGCTGGAGGAACATTTTTTATGTGAGAAGGAAGAAAGAGATAGGATAGGGTGAAACAGACCCTGCAAGTTTTCATATTATTTCTGCAAGTACAAAGTTACCAGCCAAGAAATCCTGACATTGTCAAGCTTTCTGCTCTGAGAACTGGGTCTGCTCAGATGTCTGCCCTATATGATAGAAATGTGTGTCTCTTACTGTTCCCATGAACCAGCTGCCAGCTGTAGCAACGAACTGCAGGACATTGTTTTGAGGATGCAGTATCTTATACTCCAGTATTGCCCCACTAGCTAGAACTAGCACCCCTCAGCATCTGCAGCAACTCCCATGGCAGTAAAGCCCAACATGCTTGTGAAGATCCCATAAAACAGCAGCTTACATGCCATGACTGTCCCTGGGGACAGGGGCTGGCACAGCTGTGGGTCCCAGCCATAGGGCCATACTGACAGCCCAGGCTGCCGAGGAGCTGCACTGGATCCAAGCATCTCCCAAAGGATACAGGCCTGGTGTCTCTCTGGCTGTCTACACTCTTTTTCTGGGCTGCAGAGACCGTTCATGGCCTCCCAGGAAGGAAAGTTTTGTGGATTTTCCAGTACTGGTGGGTCTTGCAGCTGAGACTCTGTCAGCAGAAACCCACCAAGAAGATCCCTGCTTTCACCGCTGTGATGCTTGTATATCCACTGTGCTCTTACTGGGTGCAAGCCTATGGGATTGCACAGATAGAGAAGAGCTAAGACTTCAGTCACACCCTTTAGAAAGCAATTTTTTAACATATTAAATCAAGGCAATTAGTAAAATGAAATTGTACACTAAACTAAATTAAAAATCTGTATTTACTCAGATTCATGTTACAGCAGCTTCACCCCTGTTCCTTCCCCACCGTGTGCTCCTGCGCTCCTGCTCTCCCTTCTGCCCCTGCCCAGGTTGCTGCCCCATAGCCCCAGGGGTGTTGTAATGTCCGCTGGAGGGGGCTGTGTTCCGCAGGGTGATGTTTTTTTTTCAAATCGTCTTTGCTGTGGACATGTGCGTATCACAGAGCCACAGCCCAAGAAGAGCTCTAGAAAAGAGCCTAGCAAGTTGATGGATTAATTAGCATAGAAAAGAAAGTTAAATTAATCTGAGCTGTTAAAGAAAAATGTCTTATTTGCAGTAAAATGGCATAGTAGTAAGAGTTAATATCTCTACTGTATATTGGCCCATTTCCTTTTATATGAAGATGCATACTTCTCCCATCAAGACACTAGGAAAGCTGTTATACGATTGTCTTGGAGGTATCAAGATGTAACTGGAAAACTTCATGCTATCTATGGAAGTGCAGATTGTTTGCTGTGGTACAATAGGTTACATTCCATTCTAATCCTGTTCCAAAATGAATCAAAACAACATAAATACATTTAAAGGGGATACTGTACAGGATTTGTAGAACAAACAGAACATAATTGTTACTGTATCCCTTGAGGTAGTTTTGGCAGGGTTTTAGCACACACCCCCAAAAAACAAAAGGGTCTGGAAGAATCTGAAATATGAAGGCAGAAAAGAAAAAGTGGAGCAGTTTGTTCATATCACAACATGCCAAAGGAGAACAAGGCTGACAAAAAGTAATTGTTTCATAAACAAAGGAATCGTAACACCAACCTCCGCAGAAGACACAGATAGCCATCCTCACAGGACCAGGCTAGTTGGCCCATCCAGCCATGGAGCCTGCTGCTGAGGAATGCCAAATGCTCTAGAAGGTGTGGGACACCTCTTGCTGTGGTGGTTACAAGAGCATCCCTTGCCAGGACAGCTGGGGAATATTTTCTAAGGAACTAGCCTCACAGCAGTTGGCCTGTCCTGATGCAGAGCAGTTTGTGATGATTTCAGGGTTTTCTTATTGTTCTATATTACACAGTATAACCCCACCTTTCTCTTATGTAATGTTTGCCAAAAACTGCACGTAGTTCCCGAATTCTGGTTATTGCATTTGACAGAACTTGTGGGTTGGGAATGGGACTAAACGAAGGAGATGCTGTGCACTCCTGGACATCAGAGCCACCCTGACTGAAACTTTCAGAAACTGGTCAGGAAATTGGATATTCAAATACAAAAATCTGCTTTAGAGCCCAAGCCTCTGGCATATAAACAGTGCCTGCAGAATCTACCTGCCCCTGGTTGCCTGTACAAACTCTCTATTTGCATATATAAAATAAGAAATTATGCACGTGACTGTAAATAGAAATATCACACTGAGGTACACATCAGTGAGGCTGTTCCACCCATGCACTGACATTTGCAGGCGACAAGAAATTGTTACGCTTTGTGAGCACAGCTGAGCCGCATGGAGAAGGTAACAACCCCAACTCCACCATTTCTCCCAGCAGCACAGAAAGAGGTTGCAGGATCCAAATAATAGCAGATCTCTGCTACTTTTGCCATTTCCCCAGATACAGAAATGCTGAGATGTTTCTTTGCAGCTTCCAAAATCTCTTTCTTTCTAAGCCCCAGACTGTGCCAGTTTTGCTCTCAGAAGGCTTGGCAGGATTTGCCCCAGAAAGGGACAAGCTGGTAAAATACATTGGTATTACTCCACTTTCCTCTGCTGGGTAGGCTGTACCAGTGAGATGAGACATGTCAGCTTCTGCATGTCAGGTTTTGGAACCAGATGAAACATCCTGTCCTGGTTCCAGCTGGGACAGAGTTAACTTTCTTCCCAGTAGCTTGGGGGGTGTGCTGTGTTTTGGGTTTGGTATGAAAGGAGCGTTGATGGCCCATTGATGCTTTGGTTTTTGCTGGATGGTGGCTGATTATTTCAGTCTCAGCCTGGTCCAGGATCAACTGTCTTGCATTTCACAAATATAAGCTCTGTGCTTGATTCCAAACTTGCTAACATTCCCAGAAATACAAAAGTCTAAAACCACCTTTACCTGGTAGAGTGGAAACATTCCATAATTTAATTCTAGCCAACATTTTCTGAGGTTTCATTATTTTATTCCAAATATACCTTATTATCCTTTTAAATGACAACATATAAAAAAGTAATTGAATTATACTGCTGCCCTACATCTTGTTATGCTTATTTACACCAGCAAGGATACCTTCTAGGTGCTCCACTTGTTCATCTCTGAATCACCCCCTGACCAGCCCTAGATTTACTGTAACACAAGCCTTCGTTGACATTTCCTTTCCTCATATAAACCTTATTGTGGCCCACACTTACACACTGTGTTATACAGAGTAAGCGAGTCTCTGTGATGCTACCTATGGCAAATACCGCCCACAGAATTGATAAACAAGTTTTCTGTTATGTTAGTTTAAACAAAACTTCTTACAAATAGAGAAACCACACACAGCAATACCTCCCAGACAGAGCATCTGCTGTCTGCACGACAAGGAGCTTTGCCATAGACAAAGAGCAGGGTAAGAGCAGGGTCAGATACAGGCAGCATGCAGGATGGAGGGTGCTGTTCTAATGACAGCGAGCTGCTCTGTCTACTGGAAGCCACTGAAAGCTATTGAAGGCAGGTGCTGCCTGCTTGGAAAGATGGGAAATCATGCCAGAGAGGGAAGGAAGGGGAAAGTGACAGTGTCCCTTTCTCTTAGATATGGGGTACCTATTTACAAGTTTGCAATGCTGCTGCAGACATTCATTTTGCACAGAGAGTACCCAAAATGCTCCTGCAGCATCCAATATCCGTATAAGCTCTCCAGCGAAGTGTAGGCAGCTGTCATGTGAACAGTACAGGAGCCACGGCTCCCTGCCTAGTCACTCGCAACCAGCTCCAAATCTATCTGAGAGGTGATGAACATCGGCTGATGCTGCTGTATGCTTTGCTGCTATCCAGTCAGATCTGCAGAATGGACAGCAAAATCCCTGTTTGCACTGTGCTCCATCTGCCTTAATACACTTTGCAAGCCTTCGTGCAGTTTCCTCCCCCTCCGACACACTGCCATGCTCTCAATTTATCAGGTAACCAGTGATTTTCCAGGTGATGAGACAAAACTGTTTGGCAAGCTGAGTCAGCTCCCCACACCACCAGTTGACCACCCCTGGTCATGAGAAAAGCAGCCTGAGAACCTAGACTTCCCAGCACTGGCATCTGCTTATTGCATGGCACTGAGCAAATGGTGATGGTGGCCTGCTCTCCGCCATTGTCGCCCTCATACTCAACAGGGTGGCTTATTTACCTACATCACGGACCGGCTGCAGACTGATTAGGCAGTGCTGGCAGAGTACTTTGGAGATGTAAGCAGCTGTCCAAGAGATAAACGCTACTCACCAATGTTTAGAAATACCACATTTGCCTTTGTTTGCAATGTTGTAGTATTTCTCAGAGTAATTGTAAGTGATTCTGCTTGAAAGCACGTAATACAAAGAATTTAAAAAGTAAGTGCTAACACAAGAAATTTTCCACATTCTTACGAATTTCCTACAAGACTTGGGATCAATTTGATTGACACAGCCATTATAAATTCTTATTTTACTTGAGCTCCTTACATTTCCAAATTTCAGAGTCAGTAACTCTGTTTTCTTTTAAAACCATGAGAGACACGCTCAAAGTGCAGACGATAGTTTTGAGATATTGTTTAACAGAATTCTGCATTTTGAGGTGAAAGCGATGTACTTACCAACAGCCTCCTGCAATAACCAAACCGCCGGCTCCCATCTTCCCCAGTCAGCATGAAAGAGAAGGTCTCGCTAAAAGAAAATAAATTGCCTGGATCTTATTATCAGAACTACAGCATAGCTACAAGGTAGATAATTTAGAAAGGGATACTGCCTTATCCAGTGAGAGATTCTACCCACTGGAGGGTCTTCTCTCCCTCTGCCCATTATCTGGACATACTCTGTGGAGAAATTCCATCAGCAGTAGAGCAAAAATATCTGCACGGTTGTGGACAACCTAGCTATCTTATTATAAGAAGAGATGGGTGCTGAATTTCAGTGACATAGCAGTCCCTTTGTGCTGCAGAAGGAACACAAGAATCGGATTTTGAGGGCAATATTCAAATGTTGTAATTCCCTTGCCTTTTAGTTAGATCCTGTCTTTGGACTGTGCTTTGTTCTTAAAGGGAGAACCTTAGATATTCTCTAAGAGTAGAGAAATCATTTTCTAATCCAGAAACCACACAGTTTTCCAAAATCGAGCTCCTTTTATATCCCTGTCTAGGAAAAGTACCATTTGTGACAGAGAAGTAAAACAACAGTTTGAGGCTATAATTTCAGCACTGGCAAAGGGATGGGTCTGTGAATCTGTGCCTGGACTGAGAAACATTCCTGACTGCTTTGCAAGTTTTAAATGGCATTATATAAAACACTTTTTCTTTGTGCTGGAATGCCAGGGTTTATATAATTATAGCTGTATATGGGAGGGATATCTTGTTTCACAAACACGGGCTCATGAAAGGTCTGTCTGGAGAGCGGCAGCAGAAGAGGTGAAATGCTGTGTAGGCAGGGCTGTGTGCTTCTCATACCAATGTTGCCCACACAGTTGTCCGCTTCTCCTTCAGTGTTTTCAGTAACTCACTATTCAGGTGCTTCCACATACTGAATAATACAGCCAAGAAACACAGAATATAACATGGTTACGTTGCATGTGCCATACGTAAGCCAATGAAAAGTTCCATACATATTCTTGGCTACAGTAATTTCTGCAGGTGAACGCTAGTTCCTTGTCATCATTGAAAGTCCCTCTAGACACACTCTGAACAGGTCTTACTTCATTTACACACGTATTGGACTATGCATCTTAAAAAGCCATCTCATATTCTAGGGGAATAGGGGGAGACCCCAGCTGGAGTACTGCGTCCAGCTCTGGAGTCCTCAGTAGAAGAAAGACATGGACCTGTTGGAGTGAGTCCAGAGGAGGGACACAAAAATGATCAGAGGGATGGAACACGTCACCTATGAGGACAGGCTGAGAGATTTGGGGTTATTCAGCCCGGAGAAGAGAAGGTTCCAGGGAGACCTTATTGCAGCCTTTCAATACTTAAAGGGGGCTTATAAGAAAGATGGGGACAGACTTTTTAGTAGGGCCTGTAGCAACAGGACAAGGGGGAAGTGGTTTTAAACTGAAAGAGGGTAGATTCAGACTAGATATAAGGAAGAAATATTCTACAATGAGGGTGATGAAACACTAGCATATGTTGCCCAGAGAGATTGTACATGCCCCATCCCTGGAAACATTCAAGCTCAGGCTGGATGGGGCTCTGAGCAACCTGATGTAGTTGAAGATGTCCCTGCTCATTGCAGGGGGGTTGGACTAGATGACCTTTAAAGGTCCCTTCCAACCCAAACCATTCTATGATTCTATCCCTTCTGCCTATTCTACTATTTCTACACCTTCAGATCAACAGGTTCTGACACATTAATGCAGAGAAAAGAAAAGATACATTTTTTGAGGTTTCTTTTGAGTGAAAAAGAAAATGCAAGCCTGGCTCTCCCTTCCCTTGCCCTTCTCCTGTAGTCATTCATCTCCCAGGGAAGGAAGATAGGGCTCCTCTGCTGGCATAGAGCTCGGCTCCAAAAAAGTTCTCAGAACAGCATTGGTTTGAGCCAAATGAAGAAGTGTCCTGCAATGTTAGGCAAGCATTCTAGGGTAAATGACTAGAGCAGGTGGTGGGCAGGGCCCTGTCCTTTTTAAGATTTATTTTAAATACTTCCATTTATGCTTTTGGGTTTAGCACTAAGTGGAATCTTCAAACCTCTTTCCTTCAGCCACACAGGCCTGTGAGCCAGGCAGAATAGGGAAGAAAATTAATACAGAACTTAAAAAAAAAAAAAATTAAATACAGCTGCTTGAGCCTGAAGTGGCTGAGACTCAAACTGCTACTTCCTTAATTGGGCATCGGCGAGCCTGCGGCTGCTCCAGATGCACTCCATCAGCACTGTGCAGCAGAGGAGCACCGGAGGGTGTACCTGTTGTATTCGGAGACCGGGAGCCAGTCCTTGGCATCAGGAAAGCAGAACTGAGGGATAGCCTTGAGACGTTCCTCCGCTTCACGCATTTGCTTGGTTGGTCTTTCTAGCTGCGGGGGAGAAAATTGAGGTTCAGTCAGGTACTGTTAGTGCCAGCTTCACAGCACCTCTCAGGAAGGGGGTTACTAATGAGCTCTGAAGAGCAAGGGCCCATCAGCTTGTTCTTTATTTGTGCTTGGCGGAGTGAGGCATGACCCCAGGACAGGCTTATAGATGCTAGTACAATAGAAATAATCACTGCTGGGTTTTTTTTTAAATTGCTCAAAACTCCCTTGTTGCACAATGGCCACTTAAAACACAGTCCTAACTCAAACTCCTTTCTGCTGCAAGAGCACAAGAGAAATGCCATAGATCAGCAAAAGTCTTTCCATTGACTTCAGTGAGTTTTGGAACAAATCCTAATATAGCCAAAATAAGTTAGAAGTGAAATATTTAGAAACTTAATTTAAACACAGTCTTTAAAGCACCTACCATCAGCCAAATTCTCCAGCACTGGAAAAGATAAATTTGTACACAGGGAAATCTTTCAGTCACCTTCTCTATGCCCTTCGCTTTGTAACAGATCACTTTGGAAAAATTATGAAAGCTGAATGATTAACTCCATTTAAAAAATAGATTTCTATTAATTTTCCCAGTTACTCACTTTATTGATCTTAGAATGAACTGTACGTAAGAATTTTTCTTTTACCTTGGGAAACTGATATGTCACTTCTGGGAGGTAAGTGTTTTTAGAGGGCTTCTTTTTCAGTGACACTACCACAAAATACTCAAATAACTCCCGTTCCTGCCATTCAATCAGCTCCAGTTCCAGGGTGCGATAACTTGGAGCCCTCTTCAGCATTGACTGGATGTGTACTAGACGCTGGGTATGAGCTAGCGTTTAAAAAAAAAAAAAAAAAAAGACAGATTGTTACCTGGGACTGTAATGTGTATGTGTAAACCACAGCCATTCACAAGAACTTTCAATTTGCCAGCGTATTATTCCAAGCATGTTCTCCTTTCAAAAGCAAACCTTCATATTGTAGTCTCCCTCACTAACTGCACACATAAATCAAAACTCTCTCCAAGTACCGAAGTGATGCAACACGAAGTCACTGAAATAATTTGCCGTTCATAACTTTTACCCTGCCAAAGGTCTGCTCTTTCTTTGCACATAAGACTAGATTATAAGCCTTGATCCAAATATGCCTTGATCCAGTGACTGGTCACTAGACATCTATGGTGGACTAGTCAGTAACATCATTACCAGTTCTGGTAGACCAGTAAGTGAAAACAGCTGAGTAAAACCAGCTTCCTGCATGCTCTTCCCAACCTCTTCACATCAGGATCTCTGTGCATGTCAGTCCCTTAAGGCTATATTCACTCACACTGCCCACAGTTTGCAAAAGGCAGACTGTCCCTTGCGGTAGGGAAATAAGATGTCACAAGCACTTGATCACAGCAGTAATTAATTGACAGAAAGAAAGGGAAACCCCTTGATGACCAGCCGTCATACAACTGGTTCAACAACACAAAAATTTAAAATTCTTTTGATAAAGCACTGGGGTCTTGGTGTGACTGCACAACTAGGGAAGCTAAATCCCAAGAAATAACCTGCCTTGTCCTGCCTTGAGATAGCCCCACACTGCTGGCTACATTTGCAAGAGGTGAAACCAAAGAGCCCACCCAACCCCAACAGATAGGGACCCAGTGAATCGTGTCATGTTACACGTGACAACTGGATCTTTGGCTCAGGATGCCCTGAGAGCATCAATGTAAATATAAGGTCACGCAGGAGCAATTGGTTAGTGAGCCGTCAGAATGAAGATCCTCCGTTCCACAACAATGGGGGAAAAAGCTTCCCAGTTTCCAGTGAAATCAGAATATCCTCCCAATAACAAGAGAGAGGCCAGGCCCTGTCTGTCTTCTTTCATGGGCTATGAGCAAAAGCAACCCCATATTTTTTGACACAAAGAGAAACAGAACTGAAAGTGCTTTTGGGTGGGTACCTGTCTACAAAGGAGCAAGGAGTCTTTTTCCACATATCACTGTACAATGTTGCATAAAGCCTGTTTTGGGTGGCCTTACCACCATCTATCTGGAACCAATCTGTTTCCCTAAGACATTTTTTCCAGCAAGTTTTCCTGCATGAACAGTAAGCAGGTGACATCTGCAGCAGACAGACAGGAATGCTTGCCCCTTATCTTATAACCACAGCTCTGCACTCTTGTTTTTTTTTCCCCCCTCACTTACTAACAACATGGTAGGGTTTTAGTAATCAAATCTGTTGTTGCTGCCTTCAACTTTTTTATAGTTCTCTCTGTGTATCAGGTCTCTTGAAAATGAGGGACTAATTTACTGGCCTGGCTCGAGCAGAGTTTGTGCAGGTGCTGTGCACTGATAAAGGAATTTCTACAATTTGGAGACTGCAGACCTATAAAAGTGTGTAAGAACCACTACACTGGATCAGACCCAGAATCTTGCCTCCAACAGCAGCTAGCTGTAAACACTTAAAGCAGTGCATGAATAAGAAGAGAGCATATTTATCCAATCTCATCCCTCTAAGTTTGCACCCAGTAGTCAGTCTGGAAAACATCAGCATCTGAGAAGTGGCTGACAAAGCAAATCTATCAAAGGTCCTGTTCTTCATTATATGACACAGTTGCCAAATCCTTGTTAGATCCTCACAGCTCATTTTGTCCTTGCTTTCCACATTCATGCTCCTGTGTTGGAAACTTTGTGAGCTCTGCAGTAATGGAGTTAGTATAGCTCAGGAATGAAAATATAGGCCATGGACAGGAACAACGTGCCGTAGCAGGAGAGTGTACGTTGATAAGGTCTGTGACAGTGGCTGACTTGAAGTTATTGAAAGCTGATCCCTTACCTTTAAACCTGTCATCTGAGTCACTCTCACTCTCGCTGTTCTCATCTGCAGAAGAGATAGAGGGATCAGTTAATGCAAAACCAAAGCAAACATAAACTTGGTTTACTGTGGTGAAACTGGGAAAAATCATATCTCACACTGAGCCTTGTGATCCACGCATGCTCTCTCCTCAGTTTTAAAACATATTGAAACAAACAGTTTAAATGACTCCTTAGATTGTGTTTTCCTTGGATGAAGTTTCAATTTTGCTTGAGAATAAGAGCTTCATTTTGATGAAAGTGCAAAATTCATTCTCCATTACAGCAACTGGTTGCACTGAACCCCCATCTATGCTAAGCTACAGACATGAATGTGCCATTTGGAAAATGGATTTTAACTCTTCCTCTTCTTTTTCAGACTTCAATTTTTTTGAAAAAAAATTATGCAGCATTTGAGAAGTCAAAGTAATCCTTACGAGCTTTGTCTGTCTGGGCAACATTTTCAATCACCAGAACTCACCAAACTGAGTGAGAGTAAGATGCAAAAGTAACCTTATGACAAGATGTATTTCTGAGGTATACTCACATTAAAGCTCTATTGTACTCCTACTACAAACATGGCCTGAATTTCTTTTTGGCCCCTACTTTTCCAGAAGCAGTCTGGAGCACAGTGTGAGTTATATTCACATGCCAGGAAAAAGCATGAATGAATTACAAGGTCAAACCTGTCAATTTTGGACAAAACTTACAGATGCAAATTACTCAAAAAGTGAACTAACGAAGAAGCTGGGTAAGTCTAGCTGATCATGGGATTAATAGGATAGACAATGCTGAGAATCTCGGTTATTTTTAGCTCATCCCCATTTTCTCCTCTTGCAGACACAAAGTTATCATTGTTCGTAGAAGAAAGTTCTAAACAAAGTAGAGGCCGGGGTAGATGTGGAGGAAAGAAAGGAATCTGTTAATCCTGTAACATTCAAATGGATTCACTGAACTGTGATGCTTGTGTCATACCTCGTAGGGACGCTGTCTCAATATTGGACATAGAAAGTTTCTTCAATCGCTTTTTTCCTCTTTTTGCACTGTAGATGGAATTGATTCTTTGGACAAGCTGCAAAATGAGAAAATGAGGAATCAGTAAGACCAAATACTTTTCTGCCAGGAGACTTTTAATTAATCTATCCAAAGAAAGAATTTGACCACGAATGATAGGCCAGCTGAACCCCCCAAAGCCTTTACTATTTCAAAGTGCATTTCTTATCTCTCTTACTTTGAATCCCATTTGTTTGAATCACTTATTTTGAATCTCACTCCTCTACCTATGGATATGTTTTAAAAAACAATTAAATAACTCAGAAACCTAAATCCCATTTTCAAAAATCACGTAGACATTTGTAATAAAAGCACAATGAGCCTGAGGATTCAAAGGTAGCTGTTATACTCTACCACCTCATTCCCCTCTCTCTATGCTATTGTTTCTCTCTTCACTTGCATTGTCTAAGTAACAATGATCCATTAGCCATATCCAACTTTGCCAAACTCTTATGGACCTTAAGATCATATTCTTATTTTGAGTATAAGAGTAACATGTGTGTTAGCATCTCTCTGAACTGAGATTTTAGTGTGTTCAAATAAGCACAGAAGGAGATGGCCCTAGCTTTTTAAAGCCTTTCCAGGTAGAGAGTGAACCAGCTGCTTTGAAGCTATATCGTATCAGCTGAGGATCTGGTCCAGATGGACTTCTCCTCCCTCCCTCTTCCAACTCGTGCTGAACTTACTTTACTTCAGAGGTGCTGTATCTACTATCTCCAATCTTATCCTTATCTACAAAAGTATTTTGAAGTTAGCTACTAGTACTGGCTTCAGCTGGCTTTAACCAGCACTAGCCAGAATTTTAACTCCTGGTAATCACCTTTATGATTTCCTTCAGTAGGGCTAATGCAGATAATGACTGTCTATCCAAAAAAATCTGAGATGATGGAAAATATGAATGAGAGAACTTGTGTTTAGTGCCTTCAACAAGGGTCGTAATTAAACAGAATATTATAACTTCTGGAGAGTCATAAATATGTAGCAATTAATCTTCATAATGTTTTTATGAGTCAGGAATAGTATATTTCGTTCCATAGCAGCATTACTCATAGAATATAATACAATTTGCAAAAGCTGTGTTACCTCAGCTTGCAGAGAGAAATAAACTCAATGGGAGAAAACTAATTTACCAAAGACGCAGTAGAAAGTCAGTAACAGAGCACAGACTGGAACAAAAACTCGTGCAACCCCTCCAACAGAGGAAGAGGATCTGGCCCAGAACGGACAGTTTGAAGTGTTAAAATCCTCACTTGTTCTCCTGCTTGAAGCAGTATTAGAGGTTTTGCCTCCACATGCTGACTGAGCCACGTGTAACCCACCAGCAAGGCTCAGCTGGAACTTCTCTGCTTTCGTCCGAGTGCCTGGCTCTGCCTGCTGGGAATCTGCACAGCACCACGGCAGAGCCAGCAGGATGAAATCCTGCCCGGCTCCAGCGTGTGTGCCGGCCCAGAAACTCCTGCACGTAAGCACCAAACAAGGCATCAGGAACCAGGAGTGAGAGGCCTTGCTGGGATTTTTCACTCCCCTCACTCTGCTGCTTGGCACTTTGCTTGAGCTATTTCACCAGGGGTAAAATACCTGCACTGTGGTGAGGAATGCCCAGATGTTTAAAGAATTTGGGTATTGCTTCACAAAGCATCACGGGGAGTGGTACAGAACAGGAGTTTCTCGAGTTTGAGTTTTTCCCTCTAATAACTAACATTTTCTCAATAAAAACCTGAGGCTCTCCAGTAATATGTGATTCTAGGAGCTAGAGTGGTCAAAAATAGCAATTATCATGAGATTTATGACAAAACTATGAACATTCATATGCTGAAAACATAATTTCATATAAGGAGAATGTCTGTCCCTTAAATCAAAAAAAAAAAAAAAGTTGGGTACAAAACTAACAGCCAAACTTTCCAAGTTTTACTCAAAACCAAGTAGTAAGCTACTCTGTAAGTTACTCTGTAACTTCCTTCACAGATGTATGCTCATTTGTGCAGTAAAATAGTATATTCCAAGAAAGTAAAAATATAGTAAATATTAAGGACATAGGATTAATTTCCTCCTTTTTGTTTGTTTCCTGCTTAGACAGAATTTCAGACTAATTGACAGGAACATAAAAATCTCCCTCTACTCACAGTATTTACAGCTATATACTGTAAAATATGCTCTCTAATAAGAACAGGAAAGAGCTGAATATACAGTAAAAATCAACTTTGTTCACAAGCCAAAAATAAATATATTGGCACTTCACCCCCCCTCTGTTGCTATTGTACTAGAAAAGGTTTGCTGGGGTTTTTTTGTTGTTGTTTGGTGGCTTGGGCTTTTTTCACATCCCATTTTGAATTGGAAAACTCCTTGAAAAATGGAAAATTAATTTTTACTTCAAATCCATCAAGACAACAGGGTTATCAGGATGGGGGAGGTTGTGAGTAAATGAAGGGAAACATATTAGGCCAATAATAGTTATTTCCCTGAGACCAGTAAACAAATGATGGGGAAAAAAAACACTTCAAGTGCTGCTGCATGTTATAAATAATAATTGCTTGGCCATCACCCATCCAAAATCATAAAGTTAGGTACACAACAATGCTCTGGCCCACAGAGCTAAAAGAATAGTGTGGAAAACAGAATTGGCTTAAAATCAACTCTGTGCAAAGATGGCAATCAGATGTTTGCTACTCTTGGACCAGGGCGGAGTTACCCACTTCTAGGGAAGGGATTTTCACAGTACAGCTGTATGTAAAAAAGGAGTATGTCTTGGCTCCTGAGAGTTACCGTTTCTGTTTTGATCTCAATTTTCCTTTAGGATACAAAAAGAGCTTTCAGTGATGGCTAAAGGTTGGATAGAAACTTGCAAGCTCTTGCAGACAGGTGACCTATCCTCAGCATAAGCCTGATCACCCTGCCAATACCTTTGGGACCCTCCTGGCCCGCCGCGTAGACAGCAGCTCGCTTGTGGTACTCAGGCTGTCCTCATTGAGGCTGGAAGGGGAGGAGGGAATGCCAAGCTGAGCCAGCAGCAGCATGTCATCATGGCTGTGCCGCTTGGGCAGCCGTGGTAAACGGTGGCTCTTCCTTTCTGACCAGTTCCCGATGCGCAGAGACTGGCTGCTGGGCTTCGAAGGTAGCTGCAGGAACAAGAACAGCTTGAGCTCTTCCCCTCCTCAGGAACACTTAGTGCAGAAGCAGCTCTTTGTGAGCAAGTGGTGGCTGCACAAGGACATCATGCCAGGTGAGCCACTGTTCTGCGGCATATGTGCAAAGAGAGGGTTTAAGGTCAAAACGAAGAGACGGGTCAAAATGAAGGGGGTCAATATCGAAGACTTTAAAGTTCAAAGAAAACAATAGTACTTTTGGCTTTGGTGCATTTCCATGGACCCACATCACATCAATTCTATGAGCCTTCAAACCTAACTTAAAGGCTTGGCTGACATCACAACACTGACCCGATGGGCCTGATCAATCTCTTTCAGTTGCAGTAGTGAAAATCAAGAGCAATTACATTGTTGCTTAAGTTGCTATTTTATCCTAGAGAAAGAAAGTAGAAAATCAAGCTTGCTGTATTTCCATGGTGTTAAGATGTTTTAAGATCTGCCAACGTGCAGAGGCACAGTTACAGCTTTGTCCTGCATTCCCAAAGAATTCCCTTTAAAACACGAAACTGTTATCTTTGCAGGGAGAAAGGAAAATCTCACTGACAGGATTAACCACCAAGTAATAGCTATCTTTAAAAAACTGGGGCTCTTCTGGAGCAGTCCTTCGAGCAGCTCTGCCCAGCTCTCAGGAAGGTTAATCGGCAGGCTGGCAAGGCCGGCTCCCTGCCTTTTCCTCCCAAACACTGTAAGAAGCTTAAGCAGCCTGTTTAGAAAAAAGTACTATTATGTCAAACAGCTGTCAATTGGCATTTGCTAATATTCTATTAGCAGTATTACAAGCTATAAACCTGCAGTAACAAATGTCCCATTTGTTCTACTTGGAGGGCTTACTTACTACAGCACCATACTATCTGGGATTAAGCATAGTTTCTGTATGTGTGGGTTTTGCATCACAAACACAATGTCATCAATAAAACATTCTTTTTAGTTCTGATGACTTCAGAAACTGAAAATAACGAATGGGAAAGGACAGTGGGATTCAAAATGACCACAAGCCAGTGTTTCTGAGGTCTCTGCTTACCACAGGTTAGCACGCCAGGAAAATCTGCAGCAGTCTATACTTTAATGAAAGGAATTCTTTTTGGAGATGATTGTTGAAAGCCTGCTGACCTTGTGATCTCTTCCATCTTGTTTATCATCATCCATGACTGAAAAGTCATGTTGCTAATCCAGTTATGTTGCTATGCTGGAAAAACGGGGTGATAAATCATTGCCAAAGCTGCCATTCTTCAGGAAATTGAGACTTTTCTATTTCTGGTCATTGGAAAATTACCCAGGCCCATAGTTGACCTGCTCTTAGTGTCTCTTCGCTTTATATATAAGCACAATGACAGTACAGTTATGGCAGGACTGACTCCTGGCAGGAAACTCTGGGCAGCATTTCAAAAAGAAGCTACCAGAATAAAGATAGCCCTGTTGCAAAGATACCAGAGAGTACTTATTTACTGAGCAACTTTACAAAAGTAATTTTAATCTGTATATTCTTTGGTCACCCTGTATAAAACAGAGAACAGTGGACAGTATCTTACTATGGATCTATATGGTTCCTACCCGAATGGTACAACCTGGTGGATTCTCTAGATGCCACAATTAGCCACAATTCCTGCTAAGACACACACAGCCAAAAATAATTGTTATGCATAGTATGTCTCTCACTATGAGGTTATCTTCGTGGCTGCAGTTTCTGCTTCTCCTTACTCTGCCTGATTACTACCTTCCACTTGTTCCCTTTTCAGTAGCTTTGCTGAAAACACTCCTGTTTTACAAATGATGTGCTAGGCACATACCAAGAATCCTGGTGATACTTCTTCTGTCTCTTGGACACACATGCACACAAAATAAGTGAAAGAAAATACGTTCAGTTTTGTTCTAGGTCTCTTTACAAGAAAAAAATGTAAATTATTGCAACCTTTTGTTCAACTGCAAATTTTCTGTTGATTCAGTGCAAAACTAAGTTCCTTTAAAAAACATTTTGAATCTCAAAATTAAGTATGTGATGAAATTTATATTTTTCCTTATGAACACAATGATCCCATAAACAACAAAGCAACCTGGCATTTCATAGCATTCACAAAAAAACAGTCTGCTTTGGAAAATTCACCACAAAATGGAAAGTCTGCGGAGTTCCTGGTCTTTTACTTTATGCTGTAAACACAACTTATACAGCCTTGTTAAATGCAGACACTCAGGTTTTTCTGATTATTTTATTATTCATTTATTTATTGGGGGGGCATACTTGGCCTTCTCCATTTTACAGTAAAATATGCCGCGCTACGTACTTCACATGAGCAAAGTCACAATAGGCCTCACGTAACAATACATGGGCAAGATCAAGCAGCTGACTTTTTCCCTCCTGTCCCTACTAAAAGCCCAGCAGCAAACACGGAGGCAATTCACAAAAAGGTGCAGCCATACAAATAATTTAGGGCCAGATTCAGCTCACAAACAACTAGTGGAAGGATTCTGCTTAAACTCATCAGGCTGTAGCCAGCACAAAGAGCCATCAGCTTCTGCAGCGCAGCGCTGAGAAGCTGAGCTACAGCTGACAAGAGCATTCCCAGCAACGATTTATGCATTTGATCACTCTTTCTCCAGATACCCTCTACCACTTGGTATGGCTGCTCTTCCTCCTGTGCCATGATTGATTTTCTTGCAGAAGTTTTAAATAAGCTTCGAGCACAGAAAGACCGGCGCCGTCACGCTGTTACCTGGGGAGGTGATGTGTATTTCCTGTCCTGGGGCGTCCACATCCTGTGCAAAGAATCTAGGGAATTCTCGGAGAGCTGATGGGATTTTCGGCCCGCGTGACGGCCTTTCAGCTCCACATCCTCATACGGGTTTTCCTTGGGTGACTCGCCTTCACGTTTTTTGTTGGTTTTTTTTTTTTTTAAGAAAAGAAAAACAGACAGGAATGTAAAGTTAAAAAAAAATAAAAATCATGTGAACCAAGCGAAAGGCTTTTAGAAAAGCTCCTCGGCTTTCAGCATGACTCATCCCTCTAGCTGCAGCTGGAAGTATTTGGAGGAGAACTTGGCTATGAGGTCGACAAGTTTCTCTGGGGTTTTTTTTACTGCTTTTTTTTTTTTTTTAATAAAACGCAAAGATTTCACAAGACGTGCTTCTGAGCATCCACAGCTGTGGAAAATTTATTGATATATAAAAGCTAAGGCACATAACTACTTTAAAGTGTATCAGTAGATTTTATAAATCTATAGCAGCCACTCACAGGGTGAAATGAATAGCAATAAATAACTGTTCTCAACATACCACCCTTACACACAATAAGACAACTTTTATTTGATGCTACCTTCACTTTTCTCTTCTCCTGAGACAAGGCAAAGAAAGAATAAACATTTCAGCTCAGCAGTGCCAAGAGAGAAGATTGCAAAGTGTAAAAGATGGGGGAAGAATTCCTGCCCCTACCATACTGCATCCTCAAAGTGTTCTTTAAAACACATTGTGCCTTCTAATTAAGCAGATATTCATTTCAATTTATGTAAAATTAATATTGCCCAGAAGGAAACTCATCCTGCCAATAATATATAGAGGCTTGAACAGTTAATCACTAAGTATGACATAAATGAAAAATATGTCAAAAAGCAGACTGCAATCTTTGAATTTTTAGCATTTGAAAAGCAGAACCAAAATTTACAGTCCAGAATTAAATGAGATCCAATACCCTTCAGCAGCCTAAGGACCAGTGGAATAACCTACTATCTTCTCAAAACTTCTGAACTCACTAAACCTCTCACTGAACTAAGAAGCATGAAGATGAATGAATGCCATCAGTAAAATGAACATTTTGTATCCATTTCTTCAAACACTTCATAATCAACAACTGGTTTAGAACTTCAGGTTTTTCGAACACCGTTCTTTCCAGTTTTCCTACCATCTTACGTAGAAAATCATCCCCAAAATGAGATCTACTCAAATTCAAGACTTGATTTTGCAGAAACTTGAAACATGCAGGAAGTTCAATGCTTTTTAACCAACTTGCTTTTGGTTTTATATCTAAAGATGACTCTCAAACTCATGGTTTTAGTACAATATATATTGCAATACAAGCTATTAAATATAAGAAATTCAGATTTTACTACATACTGTATCAATTAAGAATTGAAAACAGAAAGATATAGCATGGTTTATTATTCACACTGTTACAGAAAATAGTCACAGCTTTTACAGAGATGACAGTTGAGGCATAGGTATTTTCAATGAGAGCAAGGCCTGGATTAGTACCCAGTTCATTTGACTACCAGTTTTTTTGTTCTAGACAGAATATTACATTTCCTCATTGTACAAAAGAAACCAGAAGTAGTTTGTGCTTTCTACTTTATTGTTAAGCCTGGAAGCGTGAGACTGCTTGATTCATCAATTACAGCGGTAAGACCTTTTGCTTAGCAAGTTCACATATTCACAATACAGGTAAAAATACAGTTTTGCTTCGGTAGTGCATCATACTAAGATTTCTAGTCAAATATAAGCACAAGAGTGAATATTTTAGCTTTGTTTTAATTAGAAGCCTGAATAACTGCTGCTCTTGAAGAATGTTTGAATTGGCAATCACAGCTTATTATTTCATCCAGAGGGAATCTGATTCTAGAGGCTGCACTATCATCATAGTCAATCCGCATGCCGCACAGAAAGAACACCTTCAAGATGCATGGGGTGCATAGAAGAAAGACCTTTTGATTAATGTAATGAACAAGATAAATCCTAAGCAACAAATATTCCTACAAAAATATTCCTACACATGTTCTGGGAGGACTATGGAATTGATTGATTCCTTCTGCAGGAAGAAAAACAAATAGATACTGCACACTAATTCTGTTACTTGTAAACTCTAGAGCTCTAGATACGATAATCATAACAACAATAAATGGTCAACTTTGCAAAATGCTATTGCTTACTCACAGCTAATTGGACTGTACTAGCATAATAGAATTTCTTGTAAGCCCAAGTCAAGTATAGGTCAAGCAAGCATTTTAGAATGGATTAACAGATTTCAAAATACCCAGCTACATTAGACAGTGCTTAAACGTATGCTTCCTTGTGAAAGCAAATGTTATTACATTAGTCTGCATAGTATCCAAACTGCTGAGAAGAAACAAGCCCATCAGTTGAAAAGAAACCTTTTTTAAAATGTGAAGCATTTAAAAGTTTTAGGGTGATTCTCCTTCCAAGACACAATGTAAAACAGAGTTTATTGAACCCAGATAAACTCAACATTACTAATGTTGACCTAGAATATTAAGTATAGAAACAGGCCCAGAGAAGTCTTGGATGAGAGGAGAGGGAGGAGCAAGGAACCATGAGCAGAGGCTGCTTTTCTGACTCAGATTCTCTACCAAAAGAAAGCTCAGGCCAAATTCTTCTTCAGTGTAATGTGGAGGTCAGTGGAGACACCACAGGGATTTTAACCCTTTCCCTAGAGCTGTGAGAGTTTCTTCAGATGACTGGCTTGCTGTTCAAGAACACTTGTTTCTTTAATTTTTCTCATTTGCTTAAAAATCAAGTTATTTCAGGGTTTTTTTTTTTCATTTTGAAATGATGCCTTAAGACCTATTCTTTTTTTTTTTTTTAAAGAATAAACTTCCCCACCAAATCTCTGATAATGAAATAGTCTAAGCAATCTGAAACAACCTGGTTTTGCTGATTTGGCATTTGAACCAATATTTGGTTCAGTCAGTGAACTGAAAGAGAGAATTTATTTGTCTAGGTCTTCAGTAATTTTCAAACTTTAGACAACCACCATTTTTTAGTATATATGCTCTCCCTGGTGGATGAGACCAAAAGACCAAACATGCAAAAAGAGCACTAGGCAGGCCGGACAGACGGGTTTCTGGGTGCCAAGAGTAGGAAGGACAAGTCACAAGAAACCCAAGATGGCAAGCAAGATAAAAAGATGTGTGGGGGTACCCTGAACTGCCTTAGAGCAGCATTTAACCCTATGACTCTGCACTGTGACTCCCTTCCATGGGAGAAAGACCTGGGAACTGATGGCCACCAGCAGATGTAGGTTCCACACCGGAGGGAGGCTCTGGGGAAGGGCTGCAGTGGTGATAGCTACTGCTGCTGCAGCACAAAAATGAGGAAAGCTTCCATATAGCTGGGCTGGCTCAAAGGTTTGCAGCTTTGATCTCTGCATTTCTCCTCAACACCATCACTTCTCTAGTCCCAAGACCCCGGCAAGGAATGTTCACAATCTGCAAGCTGCAGTGCTTTTGCATTCATTTGGATTTGCTGCAAAAGGAAAACACGTTTACAATGAAAGAGCAAGGAAACATCCTTGTTCCTTCCATATGGATGTCTCTACTGGAAGCCAAAAGGAGAAACATTATGCAGTATAGAGGCCAGGCTTGCCTTAATGAGGCTGGATCCAACTGCCACACAAGACAACAGCAGACTATCACTGACTTCAAAGGAAGCTGAATCAGACCCCCAGAATGCATATGGTCACACGAAATAGCAAGCCTTTGGCAAATACTGTCTCTAATCACCATCCCTGCTTCCAGATCAGTTCCCTTTATAAACTTTTTTTTTTTTCGTTTCCCATTCTCTTGAATTCTACATACCGAACTGCTGAGTTAACACAGGACATTTATCTACACGACATTTATCTTCATAAGATCTCACAGGCAATTTAATGATTGGTCCACAGGGGATAGGGAAAAAAAAAAAAAAAAAAAAGATAAAATAACCAGTGATCTTTAGAAAAGTCCTGAGGAATGCAGTGCCTTGAGCTTAAGCATCGATGAGTTTCCTCCAGCGGTTGCAATTCCTCACTCCGTGATGCTCTGCGAGTCAGCCCCACCGAGTCCTGAGGCAGCACACAATGTTCCTCTGCTCAGCCTCTCACACGTGGCAAATGGGAAGCAGAGGTCAGGCTCAGCAAGCCTCTCTCACGCTGAGAAAGGAGTGAAAAGTAAGGCTGAGGGGAAAAAAAATTTCAGGCAGACACTTTTCTATAAATGGCTGGAAGCAGGGAAACGCATCATTTCTTTCTAGATGGGAGAAATAGTTACCAGAGGAATGAAGTGATTCACTGAGTGCTGATTATAACTCCTGCCTTTTGCGCTGCCAGGAAGCGAGAAGAATCGAACAGCAGGTATACAGTAAGGGAAAGGGCTCATCAACTTGTGTTAACTTGGGTGCCTAAATCAGGAGCCAATGATCGCAGAGGAGATACAGTCTCCAGAGGGTGATGCTGAATGCCCAAGTTAAGAGCCTACCACCTTCTTTGCTGGCTACACAGAAAGCCCAGGCCCCTGAACTGTGCGGCTGAGTTAGGCAGAGTTAGCACCTCACAAATGGCAAAGTGTGTATTTCCTGCATACTACAGCATGTGCACAAAATATAAGGCAATTAATGTATTTTACGTTATAGTGAACTGGGAGATGAAAACTTCAGCTGCCATCCCAGGAGAGACTTGGGAAAAAGCAGCGTGTACCTCCAGAGGCAAGGAGCTGGAAACAGTTGCAATAAATGGGCAGGAAAAGAGGCCCAGGTAGAAGACTGAATACAGACAAGTAGAAGCACCCAAGTGAGCAGCCTGTAAGAACTTCTGATACTTGTGACCCCTATCCCCTGAACCTTTTGCAGTATTTCTGTAACAGCAGACACAAGACACAACATCAACTCCTTTCCACACATAATCTCTCTGATGGCACCTACAAATTCTTGAGCTACCTTTTTCGCCCTCTGCCCACGACCTCTGTTCAGTTGTAGATACAGCCCAATTCATCCAGCTCACGCACATTTGGTGCGCACAAGCCCTTGGAGAAGGTTACGACAAAATACAACTGGGCAAGGAAGAAGCAAGCAGAGAAGGGTGATTGGGGAATTCTGCTTTTGCTGCCGTTGAAGAGGAAGCCACGGGTATGAACCTCTGAGTGCAAGCACTGCATGAGGGAACAGCACGGGATTCATGCGCTGTGCAGACTTAGAGCTCCCCAGCATTTCTGGGCACTTAAGTCCAAAGAATCGCTCAATGGTGAGAATCCAGGTGTGTTATGTGTATGCATTACTCATTTTATTCATAAAATTACACAAACGCAGATTCACGCTGCCAGTGCTGGAGGAAAACTCAGCCACTGGGATGTTTATGAGCATGTTCAGTTCAAATGGATGAAAACCACAAAATCTCCACACTCTCATAAAGTATCTAAGCTTAGATCTTTAATGCATAGATGAGCTCTTTCAACATCAGAGAAGCTGCAACTGTGCATCTCAGCTGAGGAATTTACCCCAGGAATCTGTAGAAAAAGGAACTATTTTGGTATCAAATTACAAATAAGACACATTATAATGTTGTAATCATAATGAAGCATTAGGTGGAGAAGAATAAGCATGGCTGATAAATGAATAAGAAATTTCAGCCCGAAAAACCATCCGTTTAACACTTAGTCCAAAATGATGTGCATGAAAACCTCTGATGAGCAAGTGTTAGCACATACAGCATCAGCATGACTAACCTGCTTGCACTTCACAGAGGTTTAACCCTGCGGACTTCAACACAGTCTCTGTGAATTTAAACTAGGATTTGGGAGAGGAGCCTCATGGTCATTTTACTCTCTGTTTTATTAACCTGCAGCATTGACTAGAAAACCAGGCAATAAAGCTGACAGAGACTGTCAGAAGAAGCTGTAATGGATGGTATAGCTGTGAGACAGACCCCACAGAGAAAAATGGGGATCTAAATAAAGCATGAGATGATTATTAAAAATAACTGAAATCCATGTATCCCAATGTAGCAACAAAGCAGCAGGCTGATCATCAATAGGATCAGACAGCTGGAGTATGTGGCCTTTCTTTGACAGGCCCATATGGATACTGTTTGATTTAATGTGCTCTGGCTGCCATTACCCTACACTGTCTATTATTAAAATTGCCACTATTACGCTTTCCAAAAACTCACATGCTTTTTAGATTGTGAGGCAGACTGGGGGCGTGGAAGAAAACAGGAACATACGTTTCCCTGATCACTGCCTGCACCATTTTTGTACCAATCCTAGCTCTGTCTTTGACTAACAACTATCCAGAGACCTCCTGGTAAGGGTCTGACTAAAAACCCAAGATGTTTTCAGAGAAGCAACTAGCACAGCACTGCTGGCAGAAGTGCAATCTCTCCAAGTTTGCTTCAGCTTCACAGCAGCCCAGCAATTCCAGTTTCTCCCAGATTTGTACAATCCTTTTGTTGTGAGATGATAATATGGCAGACAATAACGTGATACGAAAGCATGACAGGCAATAATGTGGCACATGATGATGGGATTTTACTGGAAAGATCAGCTCACTGTCTTTCTAACCTTTTTCCACATTTACTGGAAAAACTTTGCAAACGTTCTAATTTGAAAGCAATGTCAAGCTGGAACATCTTCCAACTGGACCTCAGTCATGATTTCTGCAGCTCTTGGCACACACAGTGGAGGATTCAGTAAAACAGCTAAATCATCCCATTTGTATATGACATGCACTATGTCCAATTTACATCAGAATTCAAAACAACTAATCAGTTTAGGAGAGATGAGGTGCCTTACCAGGAGGTTTAAAGGGAGTGACACGCTGTTCTGGACTCCACGGGGAAGGTTAAGCCACCGACATTCCCTCCATGGTCAGGATCTTGCTTATAGGTCCACACTTGCCTATTTTAACTGCTCAGGCACCCACCTGGGTTAGACTGCCCTGACACTGCACTTAGTAATGCTGATTTGAGACATATTGCTGCATTGCCTCTCTTATGAGTTCCGACGTATTGGGAAATAGCTGAGAGACCCAGATTCATCCGTTCTTATCTCTCTGGAAAAGACTGTACTTACCCGAGTACAACAACAACCTGGCCCTCACTAATTTTAAGGAGAGATGACTACACCAAAAGAAGGACATTTTGCTCACTGAGTGATTACCTGAAACAAGTACACAAGACTTACGTGGATATGATTTTACTCAAAAAAAAAAAAAAACAAAAAAAAAAACCCAACAACTTTTCTAGGCCTGGTACCAATCTGACTGGTTTGGGACTTTATTAATGATTTATTTTTCACTCAACTCTCTGTCTGTGAAGAAGGCCCATGCAAACCCAGAGCTAGCTGTCCTATTATAGTGCAGAAGTAGACAAGAAGCTGATTCTCCCCAAACTGAAGTGAGATACTCAACTGGAGAGAGGAAAACAGCTAAACAGTTGTGTATAACTACACTGTTTCACTTTTCAGTCACTTTGCGTGTCAATTGTAACAAGGTTCAATTATATACCTCCAGAAGCACAGCGATTAAGTTGCTATCGTCAGTCTAACTCCTCTTAAGGTGCAAAAAACATTTGTCAAGAGAAGTATCCAGCTATTGAAAGGGCTCAAAATCTCCTAAACGTGACACTGAACAGGTCCAGAGAGCAGATGGGTGCATAAGAAACCCTCCCCAGGAGGGCCAGCTGCCCCTGGGACAACGGATTGCAGGAGCCTCCCAACCAGAGCCCACCAGCAAGATCCCATTCAGAAATTCATCCTGGTTTTAGAGATCTCACAGCAATGTTTCTGGGCTATTGCTTTACTTTCTAGACTGCTTCAGCTCTAGCTGTCAAAGCAGACAGAGTAGCTGTCAGCAGCTGCTTCTCCTTCAACTGTCTCAGTTCTGCTGTTTGCATCCTTTTCCCCCTCTGGACAGATTTCCCACACAATTTAACTATCACCTTTTATTTAAAGCTGATCTGAAACGATCTGACTCTGCTGACTGAGAGCTTCACAGACTCCAGAAGAGCATTCTGACTGGCTTCGCCAATTACTTCTCAAAAAACATAAATACAACCAGAGATGGGCCTGAACCCAAGCTCTGCCTCTGAACATTTATTTCTGAGCTGGGAAGAAGTCTGTAACCCCATCAGGAATGTGTGACTGACTCTAGTCTCCTCAATGGACCACAGAGAAACTGTGATGTGGAGATAATGTGAGATAGGAAGAAACAAGGAGAAGACGGAACCGAGTTCCAAGGCAAGCTTTCAAGCTGGCCTCTACCACCACGGACAATATCAAAACCCCAGATCCAAAGGCCTGTGCTCTTTTAGAACCAAAACTCAACTGCTGAATCCCAGCTTTAAAATAAAAACATTCCAACTTTTAACTTTGCATAATAACTGTGGCATTGCCTGGAGGAAAGATTTTTTCACAGGAATTTGTGCCAGTTGCCTGAATCATACGCTTTTGACTACCCTTCTCTTGCCCAGGTTATCTGTCCCTCTTTAACAGCTAATCCATCTGCCCAGGTTCACATTCCAGCTGCTGGAGTCTCTTTGAGAAGAGCATTTCCTCAGCCAGTGGGTATTTGATGGACTCCATCTTCCACAGTATATCCTAAAATGTCAGTTGAAAAAATACCTGCATTTAATGAACAAAGTAGCCCCGTGCTGCTGACTATATCAACCACAAGGTTAAAGGAAAGACGCATGGCCTAGTGATCTACACAGCGCTGGGACCTGCCACCAAGCAGCTCTAACAAGTTTTGGCACTGACACCTATCATGCCTTTGGCACGCCACCTAACTTCTGGTACAGACCAGGCCTGGCTATACGTAACTGGCATATGCTGGTGTCCCCAGACTTTGTGTTACTAGGAACTCTGCTGCCATGAAACACCAAAACTTCCCCAGGGCAGTAGCAGACACTGACGTTCCTGCTCACAGGAATTTGATGGAGAGGAATAAACTAAAAGATCGATTTCAGCCCGGGAGCAATTCCGGCAGATCTATGCGCTGGGAAAAGGCCTAGCAGGAAGCCTGCAACCAACGCTGAGGGCTAATGTCACTCCAAACTGCCGGGCACGTGCCAATGCATGTGGCCAAGCCGGACAGAACATGGGTTTGTCCACTGCAACCCAGGACAGCGACCACTCAAAAGAGCTCCAGCCACAAAGTCAAGCCAGTCTTGTCCCAAAAAAAAGTACAGCCTAATCCCAGCTGAGGACTCTAAAATAGGTTAATTCATTAGCGTTGTCTTTCATGTTAGCTACCAGAGTTCTAAGAGTGCTTTGGACTATTGTAATTTAGTGAGCAGGCACCAGTCTTGCATGTGAGCCAGTCAGACAGAATGGGAATCTCACTGGGGCAAGACCTCTCTGCAGTAATATATGTGGCTGAAATAAACCCATTCTTATACAGACTGCTCTTCTTATTGCACCAGTAAGAGACTACACCCATTAGAAGACATAATCTGATACTCATACACCTGGGCTATGTGCTGAATAGTCCACCTATGACTTCAAAAACAGCAGAGAAGCAAGAAACCCTGTTAGTCACAGATCTTCAGGGAGGAAGAGCATTTTAATCACTTTCATTCTTCTTGGGAAAAAAAAAGTTTCAAATGAGGGCCAGGCAGCTATAAGAGCAAATGGCTCTTGCTTGGACAAGGCAAATTGAGTTGTGCGACATCAAATTAAATGTTCTCAATCTACGATACAACATGCACAGCCCAGGTGAGCAACGGGTCTCCTACACATCTATGTAGTGTCCTCTTAGAGGAAATCTCCACCTGATCTATTGTGTCCAGCACTCTGAGGAGTTACAGAGTAAGAAAGCTTGCCTTATCAAAGATTTCTTCCACTATATTTAATTTCTGAATTGTGAGTGCAATTTCTCTTACAAACACAAGCTATAATTTACATGGGTTTACTAGATTTTCTCAAGTTAAACTTAATATTGTGCCCTTAACCTTGCCTTCACTTTACTCATTCAACTTTTTTTGGAGATGATAACAAGTGCTTCTAGATGTCCAGTGAAAAATGCCTCAGACACACCAAACCTTAAATAACAATATTCAAATATCTCAACTGCATTTAGGGGAATAGACTGGAAAACTGAAACCGTGTGCTACATATGACAGAAAATACTGTTGTCCACAACACAGCAGAAGCAACCGTCTCAGACATCTCTTAATACTATGATAGTTTCTTGAATTCACACAAAGCCAAGCATGGTTTCCCCAACTGGATTCATAAAGCCACATCAATTTTGGTCTGATTAAAGACTCATTCAAAACCACAAGAAGCAAAACAATGTTAAGTTTACTACGACTGCCACATTCCTGTGTGTGCTAGTACAGAAGATGAATGAAGTCCACATGGTTCCTTGCACATGGAACACAGCTCTGATTAATATTAGGAATGTGCACCCCTTTATACAACTGCTTCTTGATTAATGCAGAATGGATCGTTATGTTCCAATCCAATACCTGTCTTGAACTTAACATGCAGATATTTCATCTATTAAAGTGTACAAAAATATTACAAAATTAAACAAAGCGTCTGGTTCATGACGTCACTGGATTTTAAAGCACAATCATTTTTGGTTTTAATGTACCTTAAAACCTTTTTTTTTTTTTTTTTAAAGTCAGCTCTCAAAATAACATAAACTAGCCATAGCAGTTCATCACTGTCCTGGTCATTAAAGAAGGAAACAGTGTAAGGGCACCAGGAGAAACACAAAGGTTTAGTGTCCATGTGCATCATATGAGGAGGTCACGGAGTAAGCAAAAAAACAATGACTCTAGTCCTAGCACTTATGTGCTTAGAAGCTGTATTTTGATCATTGCACTAGTCTGAGTGAGAGCACTCAGTACCCCACACAGTATCTTGTAGATATGTAACATTAAATATGCTTTTTAGAAGATACCCTCTGGTAGATAATTCACATAACTTATCCACAGCTCTCCTCTGCTTTCCAATGAGGGAGAGACATCCTGCTAAGGGGCACCAGCCTGGGGGACGTGGTGACAAACTGAAGGAATGGCTCAAGAGGAACTTCGGGAAGTTTAGGAAAGACAAATACAGTCCCACACGTGGGTCAGAATAACCCTGCGACAGTACATGCCAGGGCAAGGAAGGCCAATGACACCTTGGCCTGCATTAGCAAAAGTGTGGGGAAGTGGTAATTCCCCTCTATCTGGCCCTTGCAATGCCACATGTGGAGTATTCACAGTACCACAGAGACTTCAACAGACTGGAGATAGTCTAGAGCAAGGCTACTAAGATGGCTGGGAGCTGAAGCATCCAACATAAATGAGAAAAGGCTGAGAGAACTGGGACTGTTTAGCCTAGGGAAATCTGGGGGGAACCCAACTGCTGTTTTCTACTACCTAGAAGGGGTTATGGAAAAGGTGGAGCCAGACGCTTCTTGGAGGTGCACAGTGAAAGGATGAAAGACAATGGTCACAAATAGCAACAAGGAGAATTCTGACTGGATAGAAAGAAAAATTCCTTCACAGTGATATCAAGAAAAAATTCCTCACAGTGGAGGTTAAGCAGTGGAGCAGGCTGCACAGAGAAGCAGTGAAACCATCCTCCTGAGATATTTTCAAAACTCAACTAGACATAGCCCTGAGCAACTTGATCTAACTTTGAAACTAGCCCTGCTTTGAGCAGAGGTTGGACCAGCTGACTCCAGTGTCCCTTCCAACCTGAATTTTTTTTATGATTCTGTCTCTCAGTAGAGTGCTTAGAGCATTGCTCAATATTCACAGCCTTTTTTTTCTTGTGTTTTAACACTTACTTGCATTAAAAGTTTTAATTCGGGGGGGGGGGTGGGGAGGGCAGACACGGACACTTTATTAAGTTTATTACTACAGTGACAATGTTTTAACTACCTACAAGCTTTTAGGGTGGCAGGAGATTCAACCAGGTATAGACAAAAAAGCCACCACCACCTCTAGGGCAACTGTTTGCAAAGAAAACCCAAAGCAGAAGTGACAGAGTCCTTTACAGCTTTGAAGCAGATGTAAATCTATAAAATAAACTCCCTCTTACAGACACCTGGTTTGCATGAGTACAAAAGTGCTACTCAGAGACTAGGGTGTAGCACTACTGGTATAAATTATGCAGATGTGATACACAAAACTACGATAGTTTCTTTAAAGCCGGAGATCAAACTACTTTGGCTTGTCTTTAATCACGCTTGACAGTTTATAAGAATTACACTGATTTGGTATTCCCCCTGCACTGCCTGTATTGAATGAAGTGCTTTGGAAAGAGGTTGTTAAAAAGCAGTACAAAACAATGAAGTTCTGTATTTGTCCACAGATCTGAAATTTTGCATTTTCTTCCCACTGCCCTGCCAAAATGCCCAAATTATAATCTGCAGGGAGCTGGCTTATTGTTCCCATGAGTTGGAAGAGCCCACTATGATTTTGTTTTACTGAACCCAAGATTTCTTCCCATTTGAAGAAAGCTTCTTACCAGTCCTGCACATCTTATTTTGGTATTTAACAAACCAAAGCAAGGAAAAGTAGCGTTACCACCTAACATCTGGCAGCATGTTGCCAGGTCCTGAGCAAAGATGAGCACTGTAATTAATGCACAATAAATTTTCAAGTGTGAATTGCACGGTGTTCATGGAGAAGGCTGATGATCATATAAGGACGATCTCCATAGAAAAAAACATTTTAGTACTACATAAGCTCTCATTTTTATTAACAGACACTGAACAGCAGCATTTTTTGTGTGTTCTGAAAGCATTTTTTTTGAATGGCATAGAGGGAGAGTACAGCTGAAACTGGAAAGAGTAAACTCCTGTTTTCACTGACACTGACAAGCCAGAGACAGAATTCGGGTATAAGGACAAAGTGCCCCAAGCTGCAATTTGTGGCCACTGTTCCTTGCTGTATCAACTGATATGATACTCTAAGAAGAGTTTTGTTCTATTGTCTTTGTTTGCCCTTCAAACATTTGCAAGCAGTATTAGAGTGCCTCTGGTCCTCCTTTTTACCAGACTAAACAAGCCCAGCTTGTCAGTGGCTTTTCATAGGACATGTGCTCTAGGGCCCCTGATTTTCTTGGTAGTCCTCCAGTTTACAGTAGATAAAGATTCATTGTCCAAAGTAAAATGAAGTACCCTTTGTATCTATTGTAATAATACAACACTGAAAGAGTTAAAAACAATGCAATATTCATCACTTGTGTGGAAAATCTGTGCTCTGAAGGGCTGCCCAATTTTCAGTAATTATAACAACTTTTTTGATGTTAAAAGAATGTATGCATAGGCCATACATTTCCTTCTAAGACCAAAAGAAACATGTTTTTCTTGTGAAGCTTAATCAAAACAGCGTTTTTGTTGCGCATTCCTGATGGCTGTATAGCTAAAGGAAATTAATTTTTCTTTAACCAGCAACTGGGACTTAGGGGAGACCAGGAACGGTGCTACAAAAAACTGCTTTGGCAGTCCATACAGGAGCCCTGAAAAGCTCAGGCTGACCACACGAGGCCTGTGAGGTTAATCTTGCTATTGGATAGTTTTGTAAACACTATCTCAAGTTCAGTTCTTTACATTTTTACACCATTCAAGGCTTCAAGCCAAGGCCTCGACAAAAAGAATGATTTGGTTCTTGAAAAGCATGGCAAAAAGCTGACCAGTCTGTTTCCAATACCACCCAATGAAGTCTTAAGGAATCAAGACCTCCTGCATGCAGACTGAGAGTTATGTTTGCACTGATGCATCAAACCCATTTACTCTCCATTTAATCTCTCTTTACTGACAGCACTGAATGTTCTTGCGCAGGGCATGTGTTCAACAATACACGGTCTGACCACAACTGCTCAATATCCCGCTATGAGCCCATGTACTGCAACAGGTTCTTACCAACAATGTCTTCATAGGCATTTTCTTCTAAAGTGCTCTTGGATCCAAATTTATGCTGGCTCTCAGTCCCATTTTCAGTTGGGGAGGGAGGGTACAGGGATTGCAGACTTGACGCATCCTCAAACTCAAAGGATTTTCTAAAGTTTAAAACAATAAGTAATTAGTAACCAGAATGCAAAATGACTCAAACACTTAGCTGAGCATTTGTTTGCTAAGAAATAGATATAAAATGACCAACAAAAAAAAAATCACACATCATGCTTTAAGGACTAACTTTTAGAGGATCTCAAGTCCTGTACTCACGGTGGTCTTTAGTATAGCAATCTGTGACGCTTTTATGAGGTTGGAAGTATTGTTATCCCCATTATGCAGACAGGGAAAAAATACCAAGAAAGTATGTGATATTTTTCAAATGTTACAGAGTAAGTTAGCAGTACAGTCCTCAGATTAGAAATTTCTTCGCTTTTGCCAGGGGCCCCAGAAACATGTGGCCATCTCTCCTCAAGAAAAAGACATTTCTCTGGAAAGCATTCCTCCACCGGTTGCTCTGGGAGACGTAGCCCTTAGTTTGAAAACACTCACATGTCTTGAACCTCCAGATATGTTCCCGCATAAAGGTCAGTGTACAAATACCACAGGCAGACTCGTGTGAAAGTCAGCCACTTCCCCTGCACACCCTGCATCAAGCACTGGCAGCAAAGGACAAAGCACGGAGGAAGTTAAGTCTCTTTCGGGTAGACGAGCACCCCGGGCTGGGGGCCTGAAGGTTTGGGCTTTCTGGCAGGAAGGTGAGGGGCAGCTGGGTCAGATGAACCCATACAACTCGGGTACTCGAAGGAGAGGCAATTCACCGCTTCTCACCCACACCCGTCCCAGTGCTGCCGAGCAGCTCTGGGTGAAGAGGAGCCCGAGCCCTCCCCATTCTCCAGTTTGCCCAGCACTTGTTCTCTGAGGCAACATCTACACTAAAGTTGGGAGGTGCATGGTTTGCATTGCCAGCTGAACAGGGGCTAGCATTCATTTGATTGATTTAGTACTGAGAGTGAAATGATGTGAAAAATGGGCTCAGGTCGGAGTATAAATCCCGGGGTGCTGTAAGGCTTACAGAGACTGTGCTGATAGCCATACTTCACTCATTAATACCCAAACTAGATGAACAGTCATCGTCCTGCTATCAACCCCCTTTTCTCTTCTCCCCAGCTGGAGTGAAACATATGTTGACAGCATATCCATATGGCAGTGGCAGAGTCTCATGAGACATACTTCGGCCTGTTAATTGGCTCAAGAGTATCCCTACAGGCAATACAGTGACTATCATACAGACACTGCATTTGACAAAGGCATTTCCTATTTGTCTGCTGGAGCAGACTTATGGGTCTGAGGCAGGCTTAGGAGCCCCCTCTCTCTCCTTTCCCTAATCTTAAGAATATCCAGGTCTGTGTGTTATGCACATCAGGATCGTGGCAGAAACAAGCCGTGTGTTTCAGATCCAGACATCTGCTCCTCTGCACCTACTGGCAGTTATAAAAGATGCTTAGGCACTGAAGACATACCTGTGTATGAAATGAGACTTTCTAAAGTAGTGAAATACCCAACTCTTACAGATTTCAAGGCAATGCTATGACACAGTGAGACTGCAGAGGACCACGGGAATGGTTTGTGGACCAGCACTCAGCTGTGGTCCATCTGTCCCGAGCCTATCCTGTGATGCTCCTCTCCTGCGCTGTGTCTGTGCCAGAGGATCTCCCACCGGTTGGGAACATCCACCTCACATCAATCTGAAATGTAGAAGCTATCATGGGCACCAGGTCCTCTGAATACAGACTGGCTGTATGCTAGCAGGCAAATATGAGAGACTTCCTTCATTTTACTATAATATTGAATTAGCCACGACAAAGAAAACCAGTGTTTTCAACCAAAATATTAGAAGAATAAATATCCACAGTCCATTCTCATGACATTCCAGTGAGTGAAAACCACACGTATGTTCAGTCTGAAACACACAGTTACAAGCTGTAGACATAATGAATTATGTCTGTTCTCAAAAAAAGAACAGTTTAGAGACTGAGATTGCAATAATTAATAGTAACAAAATACTGTCATTCTTAGTTGACTTGTATGGTCTCAAGCTCTTTGTAAATGTTGGAATTCTCCTTACTATAACTAAAGGAAGGACAGTAGCAAAGACAATAAAGTTAAGATTGTATAAAGGATTTCCAACCAGCCTTGAAGTCAGCCGGCAAACCTGCAGTTTTGGGACGTTGATTTAAACTTACTTAGATCATCATTAATCAGAGGTAAGTCCAGAGAAATCACTAAACTACAGTAGGGTAAAGCTGTTACAAGCAAATGGAAACCCACCTTGTACAACGTCAAACTGAAACATCAACTGCAAGAATCATCAGGTACACATAATAACACTGTATATCCTACAATATACTCCACTAATCACCATTTAAATTGATAAATACTGCTTTTGTTTCGGGCTTGTACCTACTAGCTCCACCCAGGACTGAGGCTCCAATGCTGAAGCGTGCTGTTGTCTAACTCTGCTATGACAGGGGACTGAACCTGCAGAACAGTAGTTGCAAGCATGAATTGTACCTCTTCTTGAAAGAAGTCTCAAAACTTCATCTCACAAACTCATTGTAGCAAAATACTGTGGTTCTCAGATGACTTGTATGGTCTCAAACTCAGTGCGAGACTGACTTTGATCACTTAGCCGCAGGTCACACAGTGATTCTGTGCAAGAATAATCTCCTGTTATTCATTCCTCTCTGCCACCCACCACACAGACCATTTTACCACTTGCGCCTTAATTTTCCAGTAAAGGCTATCATTTATAGCAGAACATTCAAAAATCATTGTTTGTCTTCTGTACATTGGAAATGCTGTGCTGAACAAAATGAGGTCAGCTTTATTTCACAAATTCTTGTTAAAATCTAGATTAACTTCCTCTAACTGAGATTGCTGCCAGAACTCAAAGATAAGGACTGCTAATCAGAGCTTGGCTTTCCACATTTCACCCCCCCGCCTTTCTCAGAGAAACAACGCACATCAGCAGAGCTGTTTGATGCATTTCAGAAGCAGGTGTCTCTTGAAAGTAAAGAAGAGAACCTGAAGGCTCCTCTTCTTTTCCTGCCTCAGTGTACTTCAGGTCAGGTTGTGCTGACATAAACTTTTAATTAATTAAGCCAACATCAAGCACCAGATACTGAATTGATAGTGTGCATTTGAGATGCTGTTTAGCAGTTACTTGCAAAGCTCATCACTAAATACCAAGAGTGTGTGTGTATCATACAGATGCACAGATAGGTGAACTTGTTAAAAATGCCATACTTTGAATTTTTAACAACAACTATGCCTACCATTTTCTAAGCAGTGAGCAGAATGAGTTGTACCATTTCCAAAAAGTCAAGGGAAATCATGTAATTAAAACAAGCCAAGCTCCACAGACTGCTGGGGAAACATAGCCATATACCCTGCTCATCATTAACTCAGAAAGGACATAAAGGCCTTTCTGTGCTAAAACATATTTTTCTCAGCATTAATCCTCTACAGCTATTCATAGTAACTTAGGACAACATTTCCAAGCACTGAATTAAATAAAATCATCAACATTGCATAAAACTGACACAACTGCTGTGATAACAAGCTTTGGAAACACAAACCCTCTGCAGGTATGTTTTGCAGTGAACAGGCAGACAGGCTTATGACAGATCAGCAATGGTCCCGCTACAAGAGGATAATGAAATTATGCTCCTTTAAAAATCTCAAGTAAGGGCTTATGTGCCAAAATGAGCGAGAAAACCTTTAGCACACATGACCTAGAGCCTTTTCCAGGGATCGAGGAATGCAGGTTGGAGAACTCCAAAACTGTATCCATGTAAAGGTATTGTACCAGTGCATCCCACCAGTGCAGCCCAGAGGAAAAAATACTTGTCTTGCACGCAATTCCTAGCATTTCTCAGGTCAAAAGCATTGGATTAGAGGGAGAATTTAAAATATGGTTACTAAAAAAATACAGCACATTTATTTATTTGAAGATTGAGCACAAGACATTTCCTTGAATTTTACCTATTCTGGGATTTTCGGTGAAAGCGCGACTCTTTCTTCTGCCTTCTGGTCACGGGGGGTGCAGGGGTGGATGGGAGGGGAGGAGGAGCAGCAGGTGTAGGAGATGGAGGTAGGCCATTGCTTGATTTACTTTTGTGGGTTTTGTCTGCTTCATATTCAAAGGTGCGTTTGGGCTTGGGGACAGGATTCACTGCGGTGTTAGCTGGGCTTTCGAGAAGCAGTTTAGGGCCAGCCGAGTTTGCAGTAACCCCCTGTTTTGTCTTACTGCTTTTCTCAGCCTCAGTAGGTGTTTCTGGTTCGATCCCCAAAATAACGCTCCCTCCTTTGCTATCACTCAGGGTTTCACTCAGTCCCTCCACAGCACTCAGAGTCACAGACTTTTTCCTCCCTTTGTCAACACTGTAACAGCTACTTGGTAACTGGGGGAGGCCTCTGCCGGGCTGCTCTTTCAGTGCCTGCTCAATCTTCTGTATTCTGTTGAGCACAGCAGAGGACTCTTTCCTCACATGACCCTTGAGGAAAGCGGCAGAAGGAGGCTCGCTCCTGCCTAGTCTCTTTTCGAACCGGTGGCAGGAATCCCTGTCCAGCAGTTCCTCCTCCTCCGTTTCCGGGTAAGAGCACTCAGAAAACGTTCGGCTCATTCTTCTGAGTCCTTTGAAATCGAACGTCTTCTCGCTGCAGGGAGAGGTCAGCACGCTGGGGCAGCTCTCACTGCCCGACCTCTCCCCAGCATCCCTCTTGTCCACACACGCGCTCATCCTGGGGGACGGCTCCCGGCGGCACTCCCATTCTGTGATCTTCTGCCTGATGTCCAGCGCCTGGGAGCGGACGCTCGCCCGGCTGAGGGAGAGGTTCCTCAAGTTGGTGGCAGTGCCCAAGGACAGAGTGCTCCGGGCGAGCAGATGGCTCCCTATTGCTTCCCCATCTTGAGCCTCCTTTGGACTCTCCTTTTGGTCCTCGGCCTTGAACACGGACAGCCTTTTATCCAAAGCGCCCACGCTGATGGCTTTGAGAGGGTGGCTCGGGGAGTCGGTGTCTGATGGGCTTGTGGAGGTGCTTCGCAGCGTAGACGTGCGGCTGCTCCAGTCCTTGAGGCGCAGTCTGGAGTTGGAGACTTTGGTGAGCCGAGTAGAGCGGCAAGAGTCCTCACTATCGCTGAGGGGGTAGGCTGGGCTTCTTTGCGGGGACAAAAGAGGCGGTGGAGAGACTGACTGACACCTAGAAGCAGAAAGAAATAAAAAATCAAGTCCTTGGGGAAACTGGAGTTATTTGCCAAATTTCTTCTGGCTGCAGGTAAAGCAGAGGATGTCTGCGCACTGCAAGACTACCCCAAAGCATCACTAAGACAACAAATACCATTCAGCCACAGTCGGGGGCAAGGGGTGGCAGCAATTAACTGATGTCAGCGATGAGCTGATGAGCAGAGCATTCAGCACGTCCAAAGCCAGTTTTCTCACCTGTATTTGACCCCCAGCTTTTCCAAGTTTCCCGAGTTTAAAGACAGCTGAGATTCTCACAGCAAACCATTGCCTTGAATGCATCTACCACCTCCAGCAGAATAGCTCCCTGGCCTCCCAGATTAAGGATTCCCTCTGCAGGAAAAGGGGATTGTCAGGGAGAAGATTCCCACTGCAGCAAAAATGGGAAAGACTGACCAAAAAGGAGCACAGTTTACTCACTGGTTGCAGTGAGCAAACCAATTTTAAAAGCTATTAGTTTTTAATTCATAACATCTGAAGCAAAGTAACTCTGTAGACAGCCACTGCAGTATTTTAGCCACAGCATTTCAAATCCCCAATGTATACAGTAAACTAAATAAAACAGCAAAAGGAAGACATGTTTTCTCTTTGGTCTGATGTGGTGGCCAACAGATTAAATTCTCCTTATCAAAGAGAAGTAATTTCTTATCGAAAGAATATTACAGACTGAAAAAGCATGTTAATCTGCCCACAGTATATGTTGAAGAATATAAACTATACAGAAAGGTCTCAGTGTTACCCTGGAAAAAACCTTCAGAACAAATTTTTGCCATGGTTTGCAAAATCAGCCATTGTTACTGAGGTTTTGTACACTGTTGCAAAGACTTCTAAGAACAAAAACACAAAAGGAAATTAAACAACACATTAATCAGCTGGCTCATCACCGATGAGCCAGCAATAAGAAAATTAAGCCAAAATCATGTCAAAAAAGGGGGTTTTACTGCTCTGCCACAATACATACATATAAATCATAGCAGAAATGATCATGACTCCTTTGACATTTTGCCCTAGCAACCTTTCCATTCCAAACACTATGGAAAGAAGAGGAAAGATCCAAAAGTAATGCCTTGCATATGCAAGTTCCTGTTCTATGAAGATTGTAGACAACAAGTTATTTTTTTATAAACCATCTTGTACACATAAAAGCAAATGGAAGAACTATTTGACCAAAAGAAATCATGGGAACAAATGTCTCCGCTATAGCAAAGGGAGAAAAGATGCAGAAGATCCCTGCTGCTATACTGTTTTCTCCCCAACAGCCAGCCAATACCTACAGGCACAGGTGCCAAGTTCTGTGCATTAATCCGAAAGTCCAGAGCATTGAGGCAATTTCTGAAAAATTTACTTTGACACAGGAGATATTTTCTCCTCCTTCAAACACAACCCTAAACCAAATTATTAGATTTCATCCCGGTTTCCTGCAGTGGATACTTTGCAAGCAAAGCTCAGAAGTATCATAAAAGAGAAAAGTTCTGGTCCTGATCCATTTGATCAGGACAATGATCAAATTATCACAAAAGGGAATTTATATCTTTTTCAGAGTCCTGTGATAATCGAGCCTTTTTGGCACAGAAGTTGCGCTGCTTGGTGATTTCTGTTTCTTCATCATTTTGAAAAATAAACATGCCCATAGGAAAAGAGAGATCTCATGCCAAAGACAATGGCAAATACTCCACCACCAACTGCTTAAAGCTTCCTCATTTCAGGACAGAAAAGTTGCATGTCAGAATATACTCTTTTCATCCTAGAAGTTAAATTTCCTGCTGTTCTATACAGCTTCAGACAGGTATCTTAAGAGATCTCAGAAGATCAAAAGCAGGTGACAGGAGATGAGTGGTTTTGGCTGGTTGTTGCAGCATAGAGTTTGTAGTGAATTACCTAGGATTACTTTGGCCTACATACATTTACAGTGCCTGAAGATGCCACCTAAATCAGCCTCCTCAGACTTGGTGGGGTGCCCTGACTCTTCATTATTCCTGTCTGTCTCATCTCGATCTCTTCAGTTTAATACCACAAAGTCAAAATTTTATATTATTCTTAACACTCCCTTAGCTTAGACTTGAGATCCTGTTCTCCTAATTCCTGCATGTCACGCAGGCCTGCTCCAGAGCGGCACTGACATTTCTCTCAATGAAACAGGTATCACCTGGTGGAAGTGTGTTTTACATATAAAGACTACAACCTCCACAGCAGCCTTTGAAGCTGCATGTTAGCTAAATCCACTGTCAGGATTCAGCTAGGGGACAGGGACAGACCCTGCAAAGAGGCCATGTGAAATACTTTAGCATGTTAAAACTTATTTATTAGACTCTAAATGATAATCTGTATTGAAAATAGCAAGAATAAAATACAAAATGACTGGAGTAATGTCAGTGGCAGGACAG
>NW_009207332.1:0-7751 GCF_000690835.1 Fulmarus glacialis | reverse complement strand
AGAGAGACTGCAAAAAAGCCTCTCTGCCTTTGACTCACTATATAGAAAATACCATAGGCATAATCCTTCATGTCCTTACACTCTAAGAAAGATCTTTTCAGTTGTTTTCACTGTCAGGAAAAGGTTTGTTGACTCATCAGGAGAGGAGGAAAAGGGGAAAAGCATGATTTGCATAACCTGCAGAAGTTGCAAAACGTTTCTTCTTAAGAGATATGAACCATTCTTTCAAATCCCACGTCCCCGGTAAGGTAACTGCACTTAAGGCTCAATGTTGAAACCCCTGAATTCAGTTACAAAAGTCCCACTCACTTCCACCGTGCAAGATCGGGGCTGCAGAGCAACAGGCCCTCTGGAGCTGTATGCTGTTAAGTACTTGGGATAACACAGTTAAGAAAAAGATTCTGTTTTACAGTGCATTATACTGTAAATTTAAGTAATCCAGATAGAAGCTATAGGACTAATTCAACATGAAAGAGAAACAAAGCTTTGTCTGTATGGCTTCAGACACACATTCTCTAAAGGACAGTGGCAAGTAACAGAATGAAAAAAAAAAAGTCCAAAAGCTGATCAGTGGATAATAAAATGGTCCTTCCCCATGAAACCTACTTCCATTAGAAGAATATTCTTTTGAAGGCACAATAGTTCCACAGACTTTAAAAGTAGTATTACTGGACAGAGATGAATTATTAAATAATTTGCAATCTCCCATAAAAAGATTGTAAAGCAAAATGTTTTTATTGAAGTTTTCTACATACACAATTATACATGCAGCACCTTACAAAGCATATCATTACATACACCTTCTTGACATTATGTATAAACAGCATAAATAAAGATCATGGAATCAAGTTTAGATTTCTTAACAAATTCACTTGAACAGCACCTTCTTTCTGGGCAATGACATTTCTTTGAGAATATCAGCATTTCGCAGATCACATAGGAATAAGTTGCTCCAATTCCAGTCTGATAAGGGTATTCTTCCAACACGCAGCCTTTAGGTGAGCAGCTCTCAAACCACTGGCAAGTCAGCAGTGAATTGCAGTCTCAAAGGCAAATCGTCTGCCAAGGAGTCCACAATGTCTTGTAAACGGGTCACAGACCCTGAAACTACCTTCCTGGTGGGACTCGTTGCTGCACAGTGAAGGGAGTAGACAGAATCTGAGAGGTGGTTTCCAGCCCTCTAGACCAGGCTTAGCTTTGCTGCTCTGAGTTGTTCCCGGAGAAATCAGCAGAACTACCCATAGTAGGAGAAAACTGATAGTATCAGTGATGTTCTGTAGGATTTTGAACTCTAGATACAATTGAGTTTCAAATTCTGATTCAGTCTCTTCTCTCCAGTTTCTCTTTTTCTCACGCAAACATAGAAAAAGCTTTTGATTTACAAAAACTGTAATTCTCCAGGCCTGCTCTCAAATAAAGATATGGTTTCCATGGATTGATGTATGTATTCATATCATTTTCTCTAATAAAGGCTAGTATCAACAGATATCTCCTTTCACCAGTACCAATGAACACCCGTGGATAACAGTGGAGCTGTTACGTCTTTTGGAAGTCAGAGTACAGTGGATAATAAGAATGTGCATTTACTGAGGAGTTTGCATCCACGATCCACATGCTTTTTATAAACACTCATAACAATATTAAGTTGCATTTCAGACCAGGTGAGGGTGGTTAAGTGACTTGCCTTGAAAGAGTTACAGGACTCCTAACTCCCACTGCCCTGCTCTGACTTCTGAGCTAAGCAGCTCAGACTCCATAGCACCGTTTTCGCTCTCCTGAAGCGTCAGGAGTGACTCCACAGATCGTCCTGTGCTGAGGAAAGACAAGTTGCAGCAATCTTTCAGTTTTGCAAATCCCGTCTGCCCTGCTTAAACCAACACTTGCAGAATAATAAAACAGTTTTTGGCTCTCTGACCCAGGGAATTTCCCACTTCAACATGCTCATGCTTGGGAGCCCATTTACTGAAAAGAGAGCAAGAAACATGTTGACAAAAAGGTACTGGGTCTTTCCAGGCTCCTGTTGATGAGATCCCGTCATTTCACAGTAACACTGATGTTTGGTGAGATCATGCAAAGTCACCCAGCACTGTTTTTATTCCTCAGGACTTTCTCCTCCCTTTTGCAAAGAAAATATTGCTTTCTTAGTATTTTATTTAGGTTTTCTGCTTATCACTGATTTTTCTCAGGGCATTGTGCCATTTCATCAGGACAACCTAACCTGTTTCAAAGTAATGATAACAACATCAGAATCAGCTGGGACTGTAAGCATGTTAGTTTGTGTATTGAGCAGGTTTGGCCTGCCACACACGGCTAGAGACTTCCTGTTGCTCCAGTAGACATTTAAAGTCGTCTGAAACAAAAGCAACAGAAATTTCTCCTTGCAAGAGCAGCAGAATGAATTTAAAAAAAAAAAAAGTTTTCTCAGAATTGAGAATAAGAATGTTTCTCAAGAAAGATGTGAAGAAACACATTTTCATTCACTATATTGTTGGAATATCCATCTTCAGCTGGATCCTGAGATCAGCAGGGCTCCAATACGGACACTAAAGCTGCCCCGATTTCAGGTAATTGGGGTTGTAACTACAAAATTCTCAGGAAATTTCTAAAAAAGAATGCTAGGAAATGCTCAGCTACCAACTTCCAAATTATTTCATACGACACTACAAATTAATAATATTTTACGATTAATGATAATCTTCATTCCCTTAAATAAAGAACCTCTCTCTCAAGCAGAAGATTGCACAAAAATGATCATTTGAAGCACTAATTCAGCTATCCATTGTTAACATTCCATTGGAAAGAATGGTAAAGCCCATACCTTTCTGGCATCTTGTTAGTCTTTTTGGCTACTGAGGATACAAAATGGATTTGTTCAGACTTCAGGATGAAAAACTGGAATTATCTTTATAACTGAATGTTGAAAAACCCCTAAATCCTGGGGATTTTATTGTGTGCCCAGATGAGCTTATCTATGTCCAGATCTTCAACCAGTATAACCCTCCAAATAGTTGAAAGGCAAGTGAAATAAGAAACTCAGAGAACAAGATTTAACTTATTGGATCCTTGAATTTTCAAGAGGGTATTTTCTCCCGTGCAAGTGTAACTTCTCACCACGTTAAAAAACTGTACTTGCATTTTTGTATTCAGACTAAAACCGGATTGTATTATGGACCTGACTTCTACCCATAATTCGGGATGCAGAAACAAAAATGAGGATGTACATTTTTTGAACTGAGCAAGAGGCAGGACGATGTCCACCTGAAAGCAGAGCCTTGTATGGTCTAGCAGCACAGAAAGGTCCCTTGAGTTAGGAGCAGCTCCTACTTGGTGCCAGTCAGCGTGAATGCTAATACTGGGATCCATCCTTCCCAGAGCAAGGCAAAGTGAGAGGGAAGCACACCCTGCTCATCTGTTAACGGGAACCAAGTGCACTGTGCACATTTTGATGACCACTACTGAGAACGGATGTAATGGCTTGCTATGGTATTCAATTCCATTGAACATCCATCTCATTTTACATTGTAGGCAGACGAGAAAATGTGTAGAGACCAACAGAAGCTCAAATTAGAGCCGTGTTTCTGTGTTATTACTTCTGTGACCTGGACAAAACAAGCACTTTTGAAAAGGTTAAGTACTGACAACTCCTTGTAACTAGTACAGTTTCACGCCACCCTAAGGGCACTGCTGCGAGGAAATCACCCAGCAAACAAACAGAAAAGCACTCTTCTGCCTCTGTCAGACACATGCTTGTGAAAGCTCCTGGTATGAATCGCTTGCACAAACAAAAACTGAACACACTACTGCAGTACAGCAACCTTCCAGTCACGCCTTTTCAGGTGCAAAACAGCAGAGTAATTCGAAGAAGGCCAAAAAACCTTAATGACTTTGATTGAAGCAATGTTGAGGGACACTTCCCAAAAAATTCCCTCTTCCTCTCTGTATACAAGAACTAGGAATAATTTCCTCTACGCTTTCCTCCAGAGAGCTATGAGAAGTCCACTTTTAGCTATCAAACACCAGTTACTGGTTTGGTTACCTTTTGAAATGAGTTATGAAACAAACCACTGGACAGGGAAGCAAAGACTCAGCGTCATTTGCTGGCGACGCTGTGCCATTTCCTTCCATTTCCTCACCCCTAGCTATGTCCTCACCAGTGGGGACAGAAAGACAGTAATGGTGGTTGCTGCAAAGCACTCAGCAAGGCATTACTGTAAGGCAGCATCAGCGAATGTTCAGGGGACAAATGCAGGTAGTCAGACTGGTCTAACTGGGTTACTAGGTGGTTAGCATGAGGGTCAAAGGTACAACCATCACCAAAATACATGGTATGAAATGGCTTTGTTGCTTAGCTGAGATGGCCCAAGAGGATCTCATGTATTGATGATACTTTGAGTTTTGACATTTTCTTTTCAAATATAAAAGAGCATCTAGGCTTGGACAATTGAATCTTTCAGTGTATTAATTGTACCAGGAGTAGAAAAGGACTTTAAAATCAATGTTATTGTTACTCCTTGTAACTAGGGATTATGGGAACATTAAGACCAGACAAAAGGGACCTCCTGCACTACTGAATTTAAAGCTAATTTTGTTTGGCAATAAATCTTTCTATTACAATATATTCTGCACTCTGGCATACCATAGAATATTGTAATTTTCTACATAACTCAAGTAGATAACTACAGATGATATTTAATTATCTTAAATCTAAATAAGAGCCTCTGGTGAGTAAAGGAGGTGAACTTTTCACACTCGGTGCTGGGCACACAGTAGTAAGGTGGTTTTTGAGCTGATTCAACTTGGTAATGAAGCAAGTAGTACAACTTGTCGTATCTTGCCTCTCGCTTGGAAAGGAAAGTCATGTAAGTGGCAACAGAACAACTTCTCTCCCACCAGACCCTTTATGATTTTTGAGCTCTCACCAGGAGTACGGCTCAAAATCCCCAAAAATCTTCATTCCAGATAACCTCCTCCTTTATTGTTGACTTTGGGATTGTGACAAAAACAAATCAGAAAATACTTTCCAAACTGAAAAGTGAATTTGCATTATAAGACTGCTTGAAATAGGCTCACTCTCATGAACATGTGTTAGTGATGGAAAAGTCCCAGCATTTAGAGAGAATGAGGCAATAAAATCAAAGTGGATGAATATCATGAAATGTTTAAAGATAGAACAAAAATAGAAACACTAATTATTTTTCTGTTTGTACTTCTGAATTTTTTTCCCCAATGCATTTTGATACTTTCCATTTAAATAAAAATTGAGACCATAGCAGAACTAGATACAAAATGATAGGCCACTAGGGCTGTGAAACAAAAAAAAAGATCAAACTCCGTGTGCCCTTTTTAAAAGCTCTAGCTTCTGTGCTCCCAAGGAATACGGAGTTAATGATAACAATCGTGGGACGCATTCGCGAGAGTGCTGCAGTGAATTCCTGCGTATAAAACCCCTCCAGACCTCTAGGTCTTTGCAGTCAGTTCATGAAGAGAAGTACACAGAAACTCAGCTGACTGCAGTTGAACTGTGTTTTTACTGCTTAGAAGAAAAACGTCTGATTTACACCAGTGAAATTCAGGAGTCATTCTGCCAAAGTAAATTACATGAAGTGGCAACTATGCTCTACAACTGTAGAAAAAAAGGGGCAAATAAATCAAAGCTGATGAGTCAGATCCTACATACTTGAATTAGACTGGATCTGTAAAGCAAAGACAGCAAGAAAATCTGACAATGACAAATGGCTATAAAATAAAATGTGATCAATCAACGTGCACTAGCTACATGCCTTTGCCAAGAAATTTCTAAGGGTGAAGAAGATAACAGGAAATTGTGAAATTATCTAGACTGAGAGGGTTAGATTCCCTGCCGCTCTAGATTTATGGCAGTCTTCTGCTCTGTTACAAGGCAAGTGCAGGATGGTTTTTAAACAATGCCATGTTTAAGCCCTTTTCACCCCCTCTGTTCAGATACAAATGACTACCCAAAGCACAGAAGATTGACTAGCCTACACTGCACCTTCCGCCACAGTGATCAGAAGCTGACTGTACACGGAAAAAAATATCAAAAGGAAGAACTGAAATATCAGAGAACGCCATTCTCTCTTTTCCACTGAAGTACTGAGCACTGGTTTCATAGGACCATCTCTCATCTTCTCCTCAAAAAAATAATATGATTCAAAGTTGAAAAATGGAAGCCTCCCTCACAGTTACTCTTTTCCCATAACATGTTCTGAACAATAATATATGCAATAGATATTTCCACTGTTATATCTCCACCGTTACTTATCTTTATTATGTTCTGGAAACAATTCAGCATGTTTAAGTCTCACCTGCTTTAAGATCTTGGGAGTTTTCTTGGAGAGATAGGGGCAACACAACAGAAGATAGCATTTTCTTAAATCAGGCAGAATGCACAAGCTCTTATTTGTCTATTTAAGAACTGCCAGTCCTTGAAACTTGTTCTTTAGCAGCATGTCTAAACATGACTGTACAAAATCCCAGCACATATGGAAGGTGTCAGCTTTGCTTTTTCAAAGCACAGGTGATTTTTCAACATGCTTGTTTATCTGCTCTGGAATCTCAAAGCAATAAACTCTGTGGAACTAATTCTGCCAGAGCTTTGCAAGTTTTCTACACTTACATGCACACAATTTGGGAAGGGTTAAAAATGATTTTTCTGATTTGTGATGCTTAGTTTTTAACATATCTGAGGCCATTCTGGCGACCTCCAAATCTGGAATTCTGGTTTGGAAAAGCTGTTGTAAACCAGGTTCATCCCTTCTCTGCTCTGACAAATCAGGAAACCTTACGAGGTCACGGTATACTTTACTGAAATACTCTATACCCAGAGAGAAAAGAACTGGACTGGAAGCCAAAAAGTCATGAGTCCTGACCGCACACTAATCCAGAATACAGCCAAACCTGCTTTCCCTGCTTTACATATAAATCAACTTCTAGTCACGCAAAGCCTCTTCAAATAGACCTAAGAATAAATATCTAATAGGGACAGAAAAAGAATGGGAATTCAGGACACCATCCCATCTTTAACAACCATTCTCAATCTCATCCACTCAGAGAAGTTGCTTTCAGAAAAAATACAAAATCTGTTCTTTGCCTCTCCTACCAGTATCCACATTTTCCTTCCAGACCCACCAGCTTAGCTCTGGTCCCCAGTGTGCTGCCAATGTCCAGTGAGGTCCTTCTGTAGAGATTTTCTTTTTCCAGTTTTCTGGTTTTGTAAAGTAGTTTATTTAATATAGTGAGAAAGCATCCTAGAAAAGCAGGTTATAAAACTGAAAGCCATTATCCATCTGTCTGCTGTGAAACAGGCATTCTGAATTTCTGTCATCATTTCAACTACTAGTATCACAATCCAGCAAGTTTGAGGCCTGAGACATCTACAGAAAATACAGTATGTCACAACAGCATAACATCAAAGTGATTGAAAAGATCTGAAAATGTCTGTGCTGCTTCTGGAGTTACTGCACTGCATAGGAAATAATATCAAATAAACATTAAAATAAAAATAAAATTAAAATAAAATAAAAATAAAATACAATAAAACATAAATAAATCAAATTAATTTAAAAATCCCAGCAGAATAGAAGCTCCTGCATTATCTCTGTGAATCCAGAACAACCTCAATATCAGCCCTGTCTGAACACAGCCTATCTGACCCAACTGCCTGACTGCCGTGCACTTGAAGCTCATGTATTCTTAAGGTCGTTCACAAGGAGGTGACTCGAGACAGCCAGCAT
>NW_009207331.1:4092-4566 GCF_000690835.1 Fulmarus glacialis | reverse complement strand
CATCACTCAGGTAAAGTGGCTTAATCTACAGTAGACTCATAGGACGTTGGTTGGAAGGGACCTTTTACAGTCATCTAATCCAGCCTCTTGCTTGAAGCAGACCTGTCACTACACCAGATCGGGTCAACCCTGGCTTTGTCTAGCCAGGTCTTGGATATTTCCAAGGATGGAGAGTCCACCATGTCTCTGTGCTGCCTGCTCCAGCACTGCACTACCTTCCTAGTAAGGAATTTCTTCCTAATGTCCATTGTGAATCTGTCAAACTTCAACTTGTGCCTGTTGTCACTTGTTCCACTCCTGCAAAACATTTGGCTCTGTTACCTTCTTGATCACCCAAGTTAGACTAGACTAGACTAGACTAGACCAGACTATTTCAGTTGGAAGGGATCTACAATGATCATCTAGTCCAACTGCGTGACCAATTCAGGGCTGACCAAGTTAAAGCATGTTATTAAGGGCATTGTCCAAATGCCT
>NW_009207331.1:3722-3959 GCF_000690835.1 Fulmarus glacialis | reverse complement strand
CCCATTCCCACGCATCCTGTCACTGGATACCAGGGAGAAGAGTTCAGCACCTCCCTCTCCACTTCCTCTCCTCAGGAAGGTGTAGAGAGCCATAAGGTTGCCCCTCAGCCTCCTTTTCTCCAAGCTAGACAAACCCAAAGTGCTTAGCCGCTCCTTGTAGGACATTCCTTCCAGCCCTTTCTCCAGCTTTGTTGCCCTCCTCTGGACACATTCAAGGACCTTCACATCCTTCTTAAA
>NW_009207331.1:0-3350 GCF_000690835.1 Fulmarus glacialis | reverse complement strand
AGCACCTCCCAGTTTGGTATCATCAGCAAACTTGCTAATGGTGCATTCAACTCCTGCATCCAGATCATTGATAAATATATTGAACAGAACTGGCCCTAGGATTGAACCCTGAGGAACACCACTGGTGACCAGTTGCCAGCCAGATGTAGCCTCATTTCCTACAACCTTTTGAGCCCTGCCATTCAGCCAGTTCTTCACCCAGCGCACCGTGAACCCGCTCATGCCACAGGTGGACAACTTGTCCAGTTGTGAGGGACAGTATCAAAAGTCTTACTAAAAATCCAGAAAAACTACATCCATCGCCTTCCCTTCATCCGCTAGGCGGGTGACCTTATCATAGCAGAATATCAAATTAATTAAACAGGACTGTCCCTTTGTGAACCCATGTTGACTGTGCCGCGAGGATGTGCTCCATGATCTTTCCAGGGACTGAGGTAACCTAACTGGCCTATATTTCCCTGGGTCCTCCTTCCCATCTATCCCATCTGAAGATGGGTGTAATGTTAGTCTTTTCCAGTTGTAAGGGACTTCTTCAACTTCACCATGATTTTCTGTGATGATAGAGAAATGATCAACCAGCTCTTTCAGCACAGGTGATTCCCATCCAACCCCGTGGATTTAAATAGTTCAGCTTCTGTAAGTAGTCCTTGCCCTGTTGCTGCACTACTGTTGGTTGCTGCTGTCCTTCCCAAACTGCGCTGGTATGCACAGGGGCCTGGCAGCAGGCTTTGCCTATGACGACCAAAGGGAAAAAGGGGTTGAATACCTCAGGCTGTCAGTATTTGGCCATAGGCTGAATTATTTGTCAGTAAGTTGTCCTCTCTATTCATTAATGAACTGCAGTTTTGAGAGGAGCAGCAATTCAGCAAGGCTTATAAGCAGGCTCTCCCAGAGTAGAAATCACAGTTTTCTAAGCTGGTTACCAGAACTCAGATACCTGAGTTTTTAATTCAGGGCCTTGAGAGGTTAGATTTATATTTTCAACTTGCTAAGTACCAGCATCAGGTCCTGTTATGCTAAAATATGGAGCCCTAGAGACACGTGCTGTACTATAAAGCAGCTGGAATAAATGAATAACAAGAAATAATTCTTTTTACATGATTTCTGAAAACGGCCTATATTTTGCTTTCCATCGCTTAGTCCATTGACAGTAAGTTAAGCCACAGATACTTACAGTGTGGTAAGGGAGCTGAAACATGATTTAAATCTTGAACATCGTATGAACAAGAACTTAACTAACATTCGTATTAGTTGCAAGAACTTCTTAAAAGCGTGGCTAATTAGTAATGACTTAAGTTATACAGCAAAGGATAAAAGGAGTCAAACTTAGATCTTGTTAAGTTAATCTTCTTTTGCAGTCTGTAAACTGAGTTACAGCTTAGGTTCAGTGTTACTGCATTTTGTATTGTCAACAGGTTGTGTTTCAGTGGACCATGTTGTAAAAGAAAAGAGAAGAAAGCCAGCTTGGACTACTTTTGTTAAATTGTAGTCTGAATGGGATCAGTACGGTGGTTGTGTTGAAAGCCAAAATCAAACTCCCCCATTTTATTTTGTTCAGCTGAACGTGGTTGTCCCCAGGCGTGCTGCCCATCTGCCCTGAGCCCTCACGCAGCACAGCTCTGTGCACCCAGCAGCCCATCTGGGTAACGGGAGGCTGCGCAAGAGCAAAAGTTTTTGCCCTGGGGGTTTTGCCCTGTCAAGCCTTGTACACTGGACGTGAAGCTCACAGCTCTTGATTCCCTTCCTCAGCTCCTTCCCAGAGAGGTCATGGTGTTGCACTGTCTACGGGTAGAAATACTGCCGAGCAAGGTCCTGCTTGGGAGCCTTACTGCCCAGGTGCAGCCCAGGACTCAGGTCCCTCTTCAGGTGTGGTGGGGTTGGGGTCTCCCTGCCGTGCAGCCCCTCACACCGAGTGTTTTCTGGTGTCGAGATTTGATGCATCAAAGCATCCAAGTTGGAGAGGTTGGGGTTTGCTGCAAGCACATGTTTGGGCCCAGCACCCATCTGTGGCTCCTTTACTTGGGCCAGGGCTGTCCTGTGTATCGATACAACCACCCTTCATGTTTGCATTAGGCCTTTAGGATGAGGATGGTTTCATGTCTGATTCTTCTGCTGTTGTCTGACTTATACTCGCTGTCAGTAGCTGTACTTATTTATGTGATTGCTGGTGGACCAGATTCCACATTGTGACTTGCTTGCAGAAACAAAAATTGAAGAAGAAACTTGAACAAGAAGTTTGAAGCATGGCATCTAAACTACCTATTGATATTTCAAGGAGCTGCTGGGTCTTCACTCCACCTTAAAAAAAAAAAAGAAAAGAAAAGAAAAGAAAAATTAGGCAGGCTTCTACCCGAGTTTGTTAATAATAGTAAAGGTTCTTGATAGTCACAGAGGACTTTCTCATTTCCTTATAAGAAAGTAAATGCCCAACATGCATCTTGAAGTGTACTGGGGAAAAAATTCATTCAAGAGAGGGATGTGAGGAAGGGCAAGAGAGATGTATAGCTATTTTATTCTACCTTAAGTAATACTGGTAAGGGTTTTTTTCCTAATCTTTCCTTCAAAAAAAGAGCATTTATGATTTTTAGAGAAGGAGGGAGTGGGAGCAGTGGAATAAAGACAAGGGGCTTAATTTCAACAAACTTCAGGGAAGTGGTGTTAATATCCTATGGGAATGATAAGGATTGTGCGAAAGGAGGAATGGTTTCCAAACAAGGCAGTTCAAAGTTTTGCATTTGATGCTGTGAGACTGGAAAAAAACCAGAGAAACTGTGGTAAGCAAAGCTATGGTAAAAGCTGTAAGAAGGGATTAGATGAGCTCTGGAGATCTCTCTCCGATTTCCATTTCTGTGATTCTAACTTTAGGCTATGTCTTTTTGCACATCATCTTGAGCATGGCTATTAATAGTCTACCTGTAGTTTAGATACAGTATGTATATTTGGTTCTGTATATTTCAATTGACATTTCTAATTAAAATGAAAAGAAAGGTGTATTTGCTTGACAATGACGTTGTCATTGACAACATAGTCAGCAAAACAGTATAAAAAGCTCAAGTCACAGGCATAATTGGGGCTTAGTTTTCCAATGCCTTTCTGTATGATCACCTTTTTGCACATAAACACATCTTCTGATCTAAATGCATTAGGAAAAAGGATAGGAAAAGCAGCTGAATTATGCAGAGATGTTAATTAGTAGGAAAGAGGTAAGGTCTTCCAACAGCATATTCTAATTGAAGTCACTGAACTGACATTTTGGCAATGATTTCTGCTTCAGAGATCACGAGAGATTATTTATTCTTAGCAGTTTTCTGTCTGCAAAAAAAAAGTTCAAGCAGGCCAAATGACTTCCA
>NW_009207330.1:0-49872 GCF_000690835.1 Fulmarus glacialis | reverse complement strand
AGGGGGGTGAGTGGCCTGAGGATAACTGCCCTGATCTTCCCTGCTGCTGAGGAGAATTGGTTACATTCTTTGTCACTAGAGGTCAGAACAAAGTGAATTTTTGCTAATTACTGCTCAGTATCAGAGCTGACAATGGTAAAAATTAAACTGCCAGACAGAAAGAGAGCAAGACAGAATAAGTAGTGAACAACTGTCAATGGCAATTATTTCATGGTTACAGCATCCATTTTATTACAGGTAATGGAGAAACCAGGGAAAGTGTTTAAGGGTTCAAAAATGGTAATTACTTTTTCCTTCCCACCCTCAAGAGATTTGGCTTTTTTTACCTTCCCTTTCACCTTCCTCTAAATTTTTTTCCAGCTCCCAGTGAATCCTCTCTAAAATCTGCTGAGACCTTTGATGGGCCCTGTGCTATATCTTTCTCATGTTTGAAATGAAAGTAGAAAGATTCTTCCATATTCTGCATTGGAGATCATCATCATAACCCTCTTTGCCTCAATTGAGACTCAGCTTTAAAGATGTATGTTCATGCATAATCAAGTGAACTGGAATCCCTCCAGGAGGAGGCTTCAGCACCAACCTACTTAAGTGCAGGGTTTGTATCCGTAGTGGAATCTGTAGTGCTGTGACAACAGCAAGGCTGAACTAGAACCCGGGGTGTCACCTACTGCAGTATCAGCAGACACCTTCCTTTTTAAAGGAAAAAAAGTCAAATTCTGTTCTTTAAGACAAATGAGATATTTACTTCTGTAAATTATACTAAGGGTAACATAGTAAGATACATAAGCATGCAAGTAAGAGTTATATTAAGGGTTCTACCCAGCCCTCCAGCACGACTTCCATTTGCATCAGTTACATTTCTTGGGTTTTTTTCTCAAGGGTTTTTTTCTCTTGGCTTTTTTCCTCAACTGTGACAATGAGGACTGATTTTTTTTTCTTTTCTTTTTTCTTTCTTTTTTTAACAATAAACCCTGAGATTTCTGTGTCATCAGGTGATACTGGAAACAAAGGTCCTAGGCACAGGCTTTCAGTACCTCTGTCTGAAACTGCTTATATTTCCCTGGTATTTGGGATAGTCCTCACTTAGGTTTTGAGAAGTCTCACTGTGAGGAATCAAAGAAACAGAATACGAAAGAGAAGTGCAACCACAAGATAAAGTAAGTTGCTTTTTCATGGATGAAGAAGAAATACATACAGGCTTGTATAATATCTCTTCTATAGAATGGAAAGAAAACATCTTAATATATGTTTGAATTTTGTCAGGAGTAAAGAAGGCTTAGCGTACTAGGAAAATAAATTAAATATTCTTTTTTTATTTACTGTTGAATTCTGGATGACACAGAGTGACTGTTTTTACAGCATTATTTTTCATTGTACATTTTTATAATGTTTTTGTCATCTGATTTGAAATCTTCCAGTCTAAGAGATCATCATTACCTTCAGTAGACTGATCCACATTGCAGTGTATCTCAGTGTACGAAACATACTTTCTTTCAGTTCAGCCTGTTGAATGATTAGCCATTGCCATTAGATGGTGGCCTGCAGGAGTATTTACTTTACCCTCAAACTCATAAGTTATTTGCTTAAAAGTAAATTATTGCAAAAAGAAGTTTCAACCAGAACTGCAGCATTTGTACACTTTTTCTGGTATATATATTTTTATATGAAAATATGAATTCAGCCTTCATTTTTTATAAGCTTAGTAATATATTCTGGGTGGTACTTAAACATTTAAAAATTCCATCAGGCTACCTCCTTCAATCTGCCCGTAATGTTGCTTCTGTCAGTAGTTTCTCTTGCTTTTCGTTTTCTATCACCTTTCTCCTTTGTATGCTTCACTAGCTTCTTACTTGTTTATATCTATGTTTAGTCATCTTATCTTTGACACTGAAGTTCAGTCAACTCCTAATTATTTGAGTGCCAGATTGGCCGTATCAGAGACACAAAGTTGTTTCCTTGCACAGCTGGTTCAGGATCAGCAGAGCTTATTAAGTGCAGACACAGCATCGCGGGGATGTAAATGCATTGCTCCCAAGACCAGCACAGGTGGGTTTTGTTCTGACAGCAAGGTACAGAGACTTCCAACTACTGCAGGAATAAGCTTGGGTCTTGCCACGTTCATAAAACCCAGTACAGTGCTGTTCATGCTGAACCTTGGCTGGCTTCAATGACCTTTGTTTGCCTTGTCTCTGTCATTCCCGTTATTTTCTATGTTTTTCTATGATTCAGGATACTTCAGTCCTGTCCTTCAGGCTTTCCTTTCTCCTCTAATTCCTTGCTGTTCTTTTTCATATGTATTTGCTTTACATCTGAGCTTTATATTTACCTATGTTCATATTGCATTTGTATTCTGTCAGGGTTTCTCTTACACATCTTTCCCTTTTTTCGAACTTTGTCAGGATGGTCTCACCAACATTTCCTTAAGTCATATTTAAGCTCCTCAGTATGATGTCTTTGACTAATAAGATTGTAAGTGTCACGGTCAGGATGACCTAGTCATTCATACTTGTAAAGCACATTCTGACTTCCAGTATTTTATGTTTAATAAAATATATTCTGTATCTGTCACCCTGTCTCTCCCGAAGGAAGGAAAGACTATAACGGTAAAACAAAAACAGATCAGGCATTCTCTGTAGATGTATACCTACTCTTGAAAGTTACATCATGCTCAGAAAACTATTTCTTCTTCTCCTGTATTGTATTTTATTCTTCTTTGTACTCTTTGGCTTTATTTGGAACCAAATGCAAAATTACATCCAATGCAGATCCATACTTTCAAACTGAAACTCTGCCTCACTACCTTCAGAGTTTAGTTTTTTCCAATTTGGAAGTGCTGACATTTTAATGAAATATCCTGTTCTGATTGTGTATGAGGATCCAAGTGCATTAAATTTACCTGTAAACATATGCGCACTTGTTATACTGGATTGACTTACCAAATTTTCTGTAATTTCACCTTTCCTTACAAGAGTGAATTAGCTCAGTAGTTTGATTACAAGTAAAAAGTGGTGTGTTTTTTTCATACCGTATAATAACTTGAGACCTAGAGAACATTTGGTATCACACTTTATTATGATCATTCATTCTTCATGAAATCACCAAAGAAGTCAGTATACAGACACAATACAAATCTTCCAACCATGTATCATCTGAATACAACATCCTCGCTAGGTTTCTATGAATTGAGTTGTACATAGCGTAATGACCTTTCATTGACTTCATTGCTGGACATATTTACAGTTGTTAGTGGCTTAATTTCACATATTTAGGTTTCAGCATAATCAGTACTGTCATGATGATTACAGCAGTTATGGCAATAATGTGGCTCCAGCGTACCATTGAAAAACTACTCTAAGGATGGTCAAAGTCAGCTACTTCTAATAACCAAAACAATCAGTTCCAGGTTGCTTGCAACAAGTTTAAAGATGCTATCTTCAAACAAGTTCTGTATATTTTTATAATCATCTGAAATTGGGAAGTTTAATAATCCATTGGTTATTTAATGAAGAAAAGTGATGTCTTGATTGTTGGCCTTATTGTGTATTGTGTTTGTTCATTACCTGCAGCCATCAGTGTCACACCAGTGAAATGGTAAAAGGAATAACAAGATCTGAATATACTCTGTTTTAATGCTGCAGTAAAGTACAAAGGCATGATCAAATGAACAAATCTGGGGTACCTGTATGGCACACAGCTCTAGATCAGAGGCTCTGATTTGCCAGTTCGAAAATAGCTCAGCTTAGCAGGGACTGAGAGTTATTGTGTGATGATTATTGTGTAGTGAACTGGTTAATTCACTTCCTAATTGACAGCTGGTTATATCCACAAAAGCTAATGCCACAATTGGCACTCTAGTTTGCACTATTGGTAGAAACAGTGCACGCTGAATGGGGTATACAGGCTATGCTGTTGTCTTACTGCCACAAATAGTAGTTCAATGGCAGCAATTATATACGCTGGTGGGAAATTGGGGTAGCTTTTTTCTAATGTGAACAATGCAAGGCTCAGGATTTGAGGGCTGTCCATTTGGTGCCTTTCACAGGAACTAAATAGGTTGCAAAAAGAAAAAAAAAATCTATTAGAAGTATGATTTGTCATACTTAATCACCATATGTTTGGGTGTACCAAGTAAATATACTCAATGTAAATGTTCTCAAAAGGATAATATTTTTATCTACCTGTATGATCTTCAGAGATTTTCCGGTGGTCAAGAAGGCTTCTGAATATAAAATAATATAGCATATATTTATTGTAGTTACATATATTAATATGTGAAATAAAAGACTTACTACTTGTACTACTCTCTCTACATACACTGCAGCTACCGCGGAATATGTATATTTAGTATACATATCTTGTATACTAAAATATGACACCAATTTGGGGATCTCTCTTTTATTAGGCAGAGGATTATATCACCATATCAGTAGGCTTATATAGCACTATTACAGAGTGAATAAACAAAGCAGGAGCACAGGAGTGAGATTTTTTGTATGCTAGCAATTCTTTTCATTGGTGGACGCTGACAATTTTGATCAAAAACAGAGGGGAAGGGACAGAGAGAGACAGAGAGACAGAAAAGAAGGAAGAAAGGAAGAAAGGAAGAAAGGAAGAAAGAAAAAACTCTCTCACATATAAAATAGCCTCAGGATTCCTGTCCTCCCTAAACAACAAATTGAGTTCTATACTTACATTTAAATTTATTTCATAGGTTCTTTTTACTACTTTACTTGCCAGATTTATTCCATTATCAGATATTCAGATCTATCCCAAACCAGTAACTATTGATGACTCATGTCTTTACTGCAAATGAAAACATACTGCAAGGAGAACAAAGCAAAATATTAATTAGAGATGACTAAGTAGCAAAATTTGATATTTAGTTACTGGTATCGGATATTTTCAGTAGGTCATTAAATTGTACTAAAATACACAGAAAATGCAAAGTAATGTGTATGTGACCTTAACTGTGCCTTTTGGTGTTTACCTCTTATCCTAAGGCTAACAGGAACTGGAGATACAGGTCTTCCAGTTTTCTATTCCTTTGCTATTGCAGATATTCTGGGTTACAGTACAGGGTCTGGTAAGCATGCTCTTCCCATGAAATCATTCCTCTCTCTCACAACTGAGATACTGAGAATGCAGACTTCTGTAGAAGACTAAGAAAATTGTTGGATCAGAGTTTTATTTTTGCTCAGCTCTTGGACACGAGTAACTGATTATTTTTAAATGCTGTTGATGAACTGGATGAATTCTCATGCACTTCTTTTGAAGACAAGCCATGGTCCTTGTTCAGGCATATTTTCATTTGCAATTTAAGAAAAACTATTTCCAACATTTTGTGTCTTAAAGTTGGTCTAATAGTGATATACCTATTGATTACCACTTGTAAGGTTTGTGGGAGGGAGCGGCAATGAGTTGGAAAATCTAGATTATCTCTAGTTTAGCCTGCCTCACTTATCTCTTAAGTAAGTCAGAATCAGATGAGAATATTCAAAAAGTAGATATACATCAACGTTCCTAAGTATTGAGGCTTGCAATGTTGGTCCAGCCTGAGCACAGATTCTCAACAGTCCCTGAAGATTGAAGACATCCACACACACACACAGACAGCCATGGTGGTGGCTTCAACAGTGCTTCTGGACGTTTCCCCCTCTTTCCAAGTGAAGCAGTTAAGTCGAGCCACATTCTGTTTGTCACTTAACTTTTCCTTCCAATGGGTTGTGAGGGAGGAAAAGGACAACAGCAGCAATGTCAGGTTACTGCTAACTCAGTCCTCTACTCTCGCTACTCTCCCCTACTTAGTGGGGACAAGTAGGATTGCCCAGGGTAAAGCAATGAATACCTTATGTGCCAGGACTACTCCAGTTTCTTGTCCCCTGGTATCATCCCATGCAACAAACCATGCATCATCCTGGATCCCCCATATCACTTCAGCTCCTCAATTTCTAATTCCAGTATATCAGTCCCCTCAAGCCAACTTTCCAACTGCTACATTCCAGTCTCAGTGTCAGCTCTCCCATTTTTATGTATTTATTTATTTGATGAGAGGAATAGGGAATACGTTATTTTTCACAGGTCTAGGGGGAGTTTCTTTTCATTCAAATATTGTTAACTAAGGTGCCAATTTCAGATGTAGCCTCTTCTGAAAATGTTAGCATCCTTGTTACATTTGTATTATTGCACAGTATGACAGGAAGTTCATCCCAGAGGATGAACAGCTGAATACTAGCATCAGAGAGGAATGCTACAGAAAAGGGATACTTTTCATCAATTCATAGTTGTTTGATGCAAAAGCTAGGAGACAAGGAAATTGTGAAATTGTGCTTTGCTGACACCCAGGCAGAAAATGAACCTTTAAAAAAAAAAAAAAAAAAAAAAAAAAAGACACCTTAGGTTGTGAAAAGAATTGGATCAGCTAAAAATAAGAATCAGCCAGGTTTAAAAAAAAATAGCCTTATTGTTGCTCAGTAGATTAATAGCTGTCTGACAGTACAGTTCTGATATTGTGCAGTTTGAGGAGCATGAATGCTGCTTACAGTTAAACTGTAAAAAATCAGTTAATTTTGACTGGTAGAGAGGTCAGAGCTGAACAAAGCAAACACTAAACTTGTATAATGTCTACGTTAAATTATTACCATACTTCTAGATATATAGGTTGTTTAGGTATTTTATCTGTATTTCATGCCTGAAAGTGTAAGTTGCACATCCTATATCTCATTTTGGCAATACCAACAGCATGGAGAAACACCTTTACTTTAATTATTGTGATAAGAAATTTGTTTTGAGTTGCAGCCTATGTCTTTAACAGGGGTATGGCTATAATGTTGTGCTTCTCCATTTGCTTCCCTGAAGTCACAAGCTACTTGCTGAGTTGTACTATAAAACTTTAATACACTAAATCTCCAGTGAGGTACCTCTAGGATGTTCAGAAGAAAAAAAAAGAGTATCCATATAAATTTGGGAGTGTTACCTCCAGGTAGTACTTCAGATATGGCATTTTCAGTTTTAAGAGTGATCAAACAATACCCCATGGTAATGACCCTGTGTTCCCTCAGTTATCCCACCTTTTCATCAGTGAGTGCCCCAGGATGATGGAGTTTCTATCGTACAGTTTTGTCTTTGCTACATTTTTAAGTAATCCCTCAGATTTCAACATCTGCAACCTACCATATTGTTTGCACAGTAAACACATGAACTGTTGCCCTTTGGCAACCTATTTGCTATTGAATTAATTGTGGCTTTAGGTTTATTAACTATGTGACTAGGCATAAGTAGTAGCAATCTATCCACAAAACTTTAGCAATACAAAAAGCCCACAATATTCAGTACTTAATATTTTAACAAACAAAAGACCCATCTGTGCCACCTTCCCATTTTACACATATGTAATTTTTCTGCAGATTTTTTCAGAGATTCAGTAAGACATTTATGCTAATGAGGCCAGAATTTGGGCCTACACAACCACTAAATGCAAAATAACAGCATAAAATAGGCATATACTGAGTTGAAATCAATTGGGAGAAAAAAAATCATGCTCATCAAGGAAAATGTTGGCTGCTTAAAACATAAAAGGAAAGTGAACAGTTACCATGTTACAGTTACAATACCAGAGAGGAAAATATTTTTTGCATGTGATATCATATTATAAGAATTTCACATTTGTCTTTTCAGTTCTTAATTTTAGTGTACTTAAAATACATTAGATCTTATGGTACCACTAAATTATATAAACCCTTGTGGAATTATATTGAATGACAACATAAAATTTAACATTTCATTGGGAAAATCCTGCTAAAAGAAAAAATTAATATTATATTGATTATAAATTTCCCTGTGAATGTTCACAAGGGTGAGAACTTTTCCTATCAGTGCATTTGGTACCAACTATATTAAACATAAGTTGTTTGTTCATGTAGATGGCCTTGAGAAAATAGAACATAATGTAGCATATTCTGCTTTTGAAAGCTATTTGTATTTTGTGTTCATAGCTTTACATATCTGTAACTCCCAAGAATTTTAAGAAGTGGAACTCATTACATATTACCAGTCTTTCAGTGGAACCTGCAGGACTGTCATAACCATCGAATTCCATACCAGTTTCAGGTATTAGTTCCACATGTCTAGTATTTTTACCTCCTCTGGTTTAAGTTCGTAAACCATAACCTCATGTGTAATTTAAATCAGTCTTTTCTGGAAGTTCATAAATATGTATTTGATGCAAGTGATAGACCAGAACTCACTCCCAAGATGCTGTTGGGCTAAGTGGAATCTCCTTAGGAACTGCTTCAAAGATCAATTCCTCTTGTCCATAAAAAATAAGTTTAAATTGTCTTCTATGAGCCTGCTGTTAGCAATTGTACTGTTACATTATGTATGATTCTTTGACTGCTCATTGCTTCAACAAACTGCACAGTGCTCCATTAGTGATTTTCAATTTCATGCTAAGCTTTGCAATTTATTAGTGTTGTTTAGGCTAATGTACTATTATTTTGCATATTTTATATCATATTTCATTTGCTATTCATATGACATAACAGTTAAGTATTGGGGATCAATAAGCCCTCTAAATGTTTTCATATTCATATTAGGAAAAAGAGGGAAATCATGCAGGCAGCCCAATATATAGTCAATTAGGATGAAGTTAAATTTTTTAGCAATTTTCAGTTTTCCCTCCAGTTTGTCTGCAGATTTGACTGCAGGTTTCCAAACAATGACATAATGAACAGATGCACTTTTTCATGAAAATAATTTGTTTTAGTAATGATCCCCTAATTGCAGATACCTGGACCATGCTCATGTGGATTCTTTGCCAGTGTGCTCTCTCTCTGTACATAAATACTAAGATTAAATTCATCTTAAATACCACCTACTTCCAAGAAGCAGGTGCAGTTCCACATCCACTTTGGTTTTGATTTGTTCTTTCCCAGAGCTGTGCACTGTTTGAGAAAGGGAAATATTTAGTATCAGTCTGAGGAAAATGTAATCCTTCTCCCTCAGAAGGTTGTATAAACTTAAAACTTTTTTGTGTTCAGTTGCAGTATCCGGTAGAAAAGCACAAAAAAATGAACAAGCACCAATTCAAATTTTCACATTAATTGACGTCACACCTTTTAGAGTCCCTTTTCTTAAAATACAGAGGTTTAGAAAGCAGCAGTGCTACAAAAATAAACTTTTGAGAGTATTAATGAAGTGGTTTGAAGTGTTCATGGAAAATATGTATGTAAACATGTGTCAGAATTGCTAAAACGTTCATGCAAGCAAGGAACAAAATGTCAAGTAACTTAGTGGTACATTCCAAATAGGGAGTAGGACTGAAATTTTGAATGCTCCTGAGGATGTGGGTCGAGGCACTAATGACTGCTCGGTAAAGACTATAGTAGAATTAGCATTTAAAAGAGTTATAAAGAATTGATACTCCTGTTGTCTTTTTGAACATTTGTCTTCTGTATAAAATTTAGCATATGTAGTTTTTCAACACAGAACCGAAGATACAAGAAATTTTTGAAAAGGCAAGATAGATGTTAGCTAATAAGCGCTAGATAACCTCACAAGGTTCTACTACTTTCCATGATTTAGATATTACATCTCAACCGCTAAAAATTCATCAGATACAAAACCTGTATGTGACATTTGGATAAAATTTTTAAAATAATGAGAAGTGACTGTAATATTTTCATATTCAAAATCTCTACATTTATAATTGGAATCAAAAATACTTACCTTCAACCTAAGCAAATAGTTTTCCAAAATCAGTTCTGTTCATTGACTTCCAAAAGACATGTTATGAGGGAAACCTTCAGTTGGTCTGAAGGCCCAGGATCTGTAGGATGCAGACTTAGTTGCTTTTTGGAATCACCAGGTGCCTGATTCTCCTGCCTGGGGGATTTGGGGTCCTTTGTGTCCCCAGCTGTGAGTAATCAACACAGCCAGACAGCCCTAGGAACAAGATCTGCAAAATCACAAGTATCAAACAAATCTCCACGTAGCTGGTAGGAAATAAAGCCTTTTCCTCAAAACTGCATGTGTCCACAAAGTATTTCTGGTTTGGCACTTCATCACAGTCAAATTAAATTGCATCTAATTGTCTTAGGTATGCACACAGACACAGAGTTATAGATACACAAGCCCAGTATCTTCAAAGCTATAATTTGAAAGTTCATTAGTTGTTAATTTATAGGCGTTTTACTAACAGACTTTCCAGCTCCATATATTTCTCATACTTGTACATAGGAATGCAATAGGCATATGATGACATCAATAGTAAAATCTCTGACTACTTTCCTTTATACCCCTGCCTTTCCCACTTAGACAGCCAGTCAGAGCTTGGCATGCCAGTGGCTTCTTTCTCTGTCAGCACATGGAGAAGATAGAGCTCCTTTCTTCATTCCCCTCTGACACATGCAGCCCCCGTTCTACCCATCTGGATTTGCTGTGATTCCTCATAAACACCCAGCACATTTCCTTCCCAGGGCCAATGTAGGGAGAGTAGTGATGTATCGCCAAGTGCCAAGATATATAATGACAGCAAAACATTCCCTCATAAAGGCAGTTTTTTCATGGCATTGTCTAAGCTGCAGATAGGCTGAAGATGCCAGAACAGCATAAACAGAGATTAAGTTCCTATTTACGAAAGGAAATACTTTCTCAAAATCTGTGAATAGCAGCAAGAACTGTGGCTTTGTCAGACTACAAAAACAGTTACAAGTGGTATGGCTATCACAATAATTGTATTTGCAGTAAATTCTTGGTCTAGACAGGGCATAGTTAAACTTATGTAAATATTTGGAGATTTGTACAGATCTGCAGTGATTAAAGATCTGCTTTAAAGAATTATTTCGGTTTTTTGCTTTCTCTTTTGCTGAAAAATATACACTTATGTATAACAGTGGGTCAGGCAGATATAGACTATGAAAAAGTAAAGCAGGCGTCTGTGCTGAGAGATAAATCGTTGTGGTTCACAGCACTAACAATCTCTGCTGACGCAGCTGGTAGAGATCGTAAACCCCATGATGAAAATATCTCCATATCCATATTATGATGCTCTAAAGCACTGCAGGCACAGATGGCAGAACTTGTAAGTTCTCTCAGAAACATAGTTATGGTTCACAACATTTTCAGATTCTTCTGAAAGAGCAAGTATAGCTTGTAAGCCCTGAGGAGAAGTTGATGGCACTTACAAACTATGCCAGTTCATGTGGCAGACCTCATAGACATCGGGAGCAAAAATAACTGTGATTCACAATGCCTGTCAGAGAAGTGCTAGCGTTTGCAAGCTCTGATGACGCAGTCAGCAAAGCAGAGTTTTGGCATGTTTATTTCAGGATGGCATCTGAAAAAAGGGGGGGAAAAAAAACCCACCATGAAGTAAAGTGCCTTATAGTTCTGGTTAGCCATCTCAGGTAGATAAAAGACTAAACCAGTCTTCCTAGAACTTCACCTGTCAGTCCTAGGCAGTCTCATTAGTTCTTGTTGTACCTTTAACAACACATTCAATACAAAACTATACAGAAAAGCTTTATTATGTTATGCAATATGGCAAGTTTCATGAGATGTAAATGAAAGAGCAGCGTCCTGTAATTAAGTGTTCTCATCTAAATACCTTGTATAGAGAGAAATACATGGATATTTGAATACCTTTGGAAAAAAATGTCCATATCAAAGGCCATTCATTTATTTGAGAATTTATTCAGGAGACTTCTATTGACTTCACTGTGAACTGAATAAGATCTGTAATGAGATGACCTATGAATTTAAGAACCCTTAATTTTTCTTTCTTCCACGTAGCCATTTAATCTTTGGAAACAGTTCTATAATAATTTCTTTTTTAATTATTGAGGTAATATTTTGATCTGAATAGATATTCAAAACCAGTGATTAAGATAAGTAATTGAGTCACCAGTAATTGCTGGTTTGTAGAGCAAGTTCAGAAGACTATTGAAGATAGAAATGAGAAAAAAACATTGGAAAAACAGGGGAAAGCCTCCGAGACGTGCAGTATTGCTCTGCCAACCAGAGTTTACTACTTGAGTGTTTCCCAAGAGCAGATGCCTACCAGTTGGAAGCACTGAGGCAGAAACTATTGTATGTGATGTGAGAAGAGTCATTTTGATAATTTGGTGTTCTTGAGTACCTAGAGAGACGTGAAAATTAAGTAGCTGTGACTTAACAAGTGTGAGATTGTTATGCGCCATGCTAAAAGAAATATATGTATGTTTTAATAAGACTATTTGCAATTATGCATAACACATTTTATGTGTTTCTATCGTTACTTAAAATATACATAAATGCCTGTATGGACCAGTGTTATTGATATTGCCCTTCAGCTAATAGGGGTACACAAGCTATGAAATTTTTTCTGGTTTTCTTTTGTGTTTGAAGAACAACATCTGAGTGATCCAAATCCTTCCTTGTGGCTAAAAACAGGTTGAAAATAATAAAACCAATTTAGACCACTTTTTTAAAACGTTAAACAAAGAGAATGGTCGCTTGCCATAATTATTTAACAGTGAAAAATAAAACCAAAACCAAAACACCCCTCCCCCCCAAAAAAAGAAAAGAAAAATTTAAAAAATATGTTCTCTGTGGATGGAAAAGATTAAAGCAGGAAAAAGTAGGCCGTAAGCAATACTGACAAGTATTGCCACAATACCAAAAAGAATCATTTAACAGTTCAAAATTAATTTCTAAACTTTAAATCACATCCTGTTGTCAGGTAAATTGAAAATTTTGAAAGATGAATGTGGAAAACTTACTAGCATGTAGAAAAAAATTTCTTTTCAAATTTCTAAGAGGTGTTATTTTCTATCTTAGATGGAAACATCATTTTTCTATTTTCTCAACATTGACCCAACCTTCATTATTATAATACAGTTTACATGTTACTAGAAAAATATTATGAAAGTTAGGATGTATTTTATCATTCCATCTTCAGTTTCACTGACTTGTTTACAAAAATTTAAGTGATAATGTGACAGAATACTTGGCATATACAACCTTCCATATTTACATTCTGGGGATAAAATTCTGTCCGTGTTCACAGGTATAGCTGTATAAAGCACATACTGGTCTTCATTTGTGTAGAATAACCTCCTTTCCCCTTCTTCCGATGGAAATCTATTTTTAGAGTCAATCCGAATCTAAAAGCAGTGCCTTTTGGGGCTTGAAGGCAAGATGTTCAGAGTATCAGTATTGGATTTTTGTATAACATATCCAAAACCAAGTTTGAGGTAGATTTCTTAGTCCTTCTCTGTATGACTACAAAACTCAAATGCAGCACAGAACATACTGAAACAGTTTTGGAAGTCGTTAACTAGGAGAGATAGAGAGTTTAATCTCTGTTATTAGTTTAACTAATAAGATGTAACCTGAATGAACTGATAGCAGACTAAATGCATTAGTAGCATTTAAATATACTACTTGTCCCATGCACATACAACAGTGTCTGCTGTCAGATAAATATGGCTTTTCATTCATTCTCTGAAAGATACTTTTATGCTTTAATTTCTGTTCTCCAATAAAATTTCTTCATATATTGTTCTCATATAAATCTGTAATATTATTAAGAGCTAGAGAAAAATAAAAAGCAGGTTTAACTCCCCTCTCCCCAGTAAAATATCTTCACATATTGTTTTCATATGAATGTGCCATTTTATTAAGGGCCAATGAAAAAAAAAATCTACTATTATTTCCCAAGGCAGTGTTCAGGATTTCATGAAAATTTCAGTTGAGATATTACATAATACTTCTCAAGTATAGCTCACATACTAATTAATATATTTCTGCAAAAGCCATGTGAGCATATTGAGTAAATATTATTTTCTTTTTCTCATATATGTGGAAATTGAGGTGCAACAAGGTTAAATGGCATGCGTAACGCATAGTCAAAACATTTAAGTCAATTGTTGCAACATATTTCCAAACATTCTTTTGATGCTTCAGAGGAAATATTTGTAAATGGAAATGCCTCTTGTTACTGAGCCCTCTTCCTATGATAGTCACCGCTCTCAACTCTAAAAGATCTCCACGGGAAAAGATTAATTAGGTTTCAATTATGCTACAGAAAAATGTACCTTACATACTTACAATCTGAAAAGCATTGTGGTGTTTCTCTAATGTGTTTAAAAATTCAAAAATATTTTTAAAAGCCACTTAAAAAGTCAAGCCAAACTCAGGCTAATGGAACATGGTGTCGTCCTTGAAAGTGATGTATTCTCTATTCGTCCGGGCCTTGCTGTGTGACATTACACATTGTGTGAATTCTCTGTGAATCATCACTGAAATTTTTCTAGGAGATTAATCAAACCAGTTGATAGATGTAGAGGATTATTTCTGCAGCTTTGCATGGCTTTTAAAAAGAAACAAACTTCCAAATCTGAAGCATTAGGAAAGCACCCTCAATTATTTTTTGTTCTATATACAAAAGTTCTTCTTTGTCTCAACATTTTATTAGCACTTGCATTTTCTCACAAACATCTGATATTTTAGTCTTTTTCTCAGGAGAAAATTGGATTTGTAGGCATTTCAAATATATAGTGTTAGCTAGTACAATATAATTTTATGACATTAAAGCAAAGTTACAGAAAGGTTTTTTTGTTTTTATGGTGGGGTTTCAGTTTATCAGTATTTTTTTAAAAAAAATAAGTGTTTGGAGATTACTTTGAAATACCTTCTCTTAAGTCTTCTCTTAAGTAAAACCACATGTCAAACATGAGGAAACAGAAAATTTTTTAAAATTAGTTTAAAGAAATGTTGACTATTCTAGTGGAGTAATATAGCATTGTGATTACATTTGTGTGGAGATTTATTCTATTTATCACTGAAGAATGCACCCAGAGTTTACAAGACTGACTTAGCATCTATATTTTAATCTGGTCTTTTTCAAACATCTGCACCAGGCCTGGCTGATCTGTGTATAAAAGTATTTGTCCCAGAAACAAACCCCCGTTTATTTATCTGTTCTTGCTGTGGCTTGAAGCTTTTCTCTTTCAACAATTTTGTGTCTGTGTTATTCACCTTACCCAAGGGCTTGCATCAAGCTTTTCCTGTTCATCTGATATGCCTGACATTATTGGAATCTTAAATTAATAATTGTTCAAGTGACAGTGCGAAAGTTCAAAACCTTTCAATCTCTTAGAGAGGTCAACTCACTGGTATGTAAAACCAGTGCATAGACATTGAGTGTTTTTGATTTGTTTTAAGTAGGTCTCTAATCTCTGCAAATAATGAGTGTGCATTTGTCACAGAAATTTGTTTCCAGCCTAGATCACAAGATGTTAGACAAGAATTTTGTTTTGTCATAAAGAAGAGAAAGACATTTATTATGCCTTTATTAAATCATAAGCTTGTTTACTTTAATAGTCAGCAGTAAATGTCTGGTTCATTTTCAAGGAGTACATAACTATAGACAGAGCAACTTTAATCATTAACAGAAACAATACATTCCCTTTTTTAAAAAAGGCTATGTTAAATTTCATTATCATAACCTCAACCCAAAAGGGGCTGAGTAATCTAAAGGCCAAGTGAAACAAGTAAGTAAAAGATTACAAGGAATAGTTGTATGAAACAAACACTCCCCAAAAGAGAGGCAGTTTGTTGTGGACATTTGGGATCTTCTGGTTATGCAGGTCATTACCTGGAGCTCTAGTATAGAGTTCAACCAATTTAAATGGAGCTTTATGAAGGCTTTCTAAGATCTTGAAAAAATGAGGTACATTAAAACTTCTGGAATTAATATGCTGCCGAATGTTCAGTGAAAAACACTTCACCAGTGGCAGCACTGAAGACTCATTGCAGCTCCTCTAATTTTACAAAAATATAAGAAAATAGAATAGAATAGAATAGAAGAGAAGAACAGAACAGAGCAGAATAGAATAGTTGGAAGGGATCTACAACAATCATCTCGTCCAACTGCCTGGCCACTTCAGGCATATGTGAAGTACGTTCATTTGCATTTTTTCATAAAAATGCCTCCCACCCCCCCCCAGTAAAAAATCCAGCGAAGATTGATGCTACTTTTAACAGTACTGGACAGCTCTGTGTCCTTTAGCATAGAGGACTATTTATTTTTATTACAGCAATTTGGAAATTTCCTATTAATTGCTAGGAGAGCTCACCTTTGTATTCTTGTTAAACTCTGTAACACTTCCCCCTCCAGGAAATGTAGTTGACCCTTTCTGCCCCCGTCACCCTGAATGTACAGTCCATCACTGCCAGAATGCCTTCCAAATGACAAATCCCCAAATTGCATGGTGATTGGTTCATTCTTTTAACTGCTGGAAAGTTTTCTGGATCTTCTGTAGAATTTTAGCATGTATGAATCCTGTACAAAATTAAGATGATAAAAAGCATTCTTTTATGCAGTTAAATTCCATTACTGGAATACAGTTTTCATAGGTTGGCTGCATGCACTCCTGTACGTGAAGGTCAGCATTGGTAGCCAGCATGCTAGCTCTGCCTCCCTGCACCAGCGAGGTTACCCACCTACTTCTCCTGAAAAAGCCAGGAACTGAAAACCAGTTATGCCTTTTGTTATCTGGAGACAGGGAAAACAAAGTAACACAACTCTCTATCTTAAAGCCATCGTGTCTATACTTACTATGTCCTCTCCCTCCCAAATGGCCAGTTCCCTTTTCTTATCATCCAGGCTACTTAAGGCACTTGTACAAGTGAGCCAGCAAAATGTAATTGAATTTATACAGTAAGAAAAAGACCTGACAACAGGATAAGATGTATTGTGAGTCTGGTTTTATACAGTTATTGTACATTTATTATCTATTACTGCAAGGAATTTTAAAAATTAACTTATACTTGTAAATTTAAGTATTTGTTTAAAATCTTGAAGCTCTTAAGTAAAATCGTAGAAAAGGTTTGCTCTTGTTTTAGCCAGAAAACATTCAAGAAAATTGCTTTGTAGTGTCTGTCTATTTTCCCATTGCTTTAAGGCCAGAAGAAGGGTTCATGTCTCTGTAACTTAGATTTTAAGACAAAGTTTTTGGAATAGTGCATTGGAATTGAGCCCACAGAATGGTATATATTTTGTGGAAACAGGACAGCTCAGAAACTACAGATCAAAGGAAGATGTTCTTCCTTATCTTAAATATGAACCTGCCATTTGGAAATTGAAAATGAAAAAGAGGGAAAGGGAATTCTGGGGATGAGCTTAGCTATATCAGGTTATTGTTACAATATTTTTAATACTTTGTTCAGGTCAGCAGAATCCTCTTCTATTGCAAAAGACCTTCCTCAAAGCCAAATGTCATAAAAATTCTGTGGAAAACAAAGACAGGTGTTCAATCCATCTGCTTTAGGTATCTAATTTAAGGTGTATGTGTAAGTTAGTCTCACCAATCTCTCTCCGTAGTCAGTGGAGAGAGGGGGGCTGCTCTAGGAGCTGATTCAAGCGCTCATGCTCTATGCTGTACAGTGGTACAGCCTGTCTCTTTCCACTGGCTGCCTGCAGAACTTGGCTCCCGGTTTAGAAACCCAAAGTTAAATGCGTAAATTAGATGTTGCGAATACCAAAAAGAGTATTTCTTGACTTTGTTCATATCCATGTTGTATATGTATATGTTTTAGCCTTTTACTTATGCCTGACATAAAGGTAACTGTGGCAATTTAGAGTTCATTTTGTCATTAATGTTTTGTGTATAGAAAAAGGCACGTCATTATAGAACATTTTTCAAATACTAGATACTTTTTTATATGGTGTCTTTCTACTGTTCTAACAAAATAAGAAGCAAACCAAAAATCACTGAGCTACAGTTGATATTTAATAACACAGAAAGAGAAAATACACAGATTTTTAAAGGGTCTAGTAGAGTTAATATGAGTTTCTTTGACAGATTGCTTTACCCAGCAAGTTATTTTGTTCCAGAGCATACTGGCAAGTTATGCTGAACCATCTGATACGAAAATTTTCATTTAAATGTTCCAAGGATAAAATCGTCACATTTTTCCAGGGAAAATTTTTGTCAAAAGTACTGTATTACAGTCCTAGCTGATCTTTATTTGCTTAGAGGATCATGTAGATTATTTTACTGTTGGAAATGTTTTAAAATATTCTTAGAAATACATTTTAAAATCACAGCTTGTGCTTCTGTCCCTCAGTTACCCAGGCTGTGTGACATCAGGGACACTACCTTGATAAACTACTGATGGCATGACGATTTTGAAAATGGTCATTGACTGATCATCAGTCACAATTTATTTCAAAACAATGTCCAGAGTTTGCAGCATGAATCAAGGGTTTATCAAAAGCTCTTTGGTATGGCAGAGCTCTTCCCAGAAAACTTCTTCTGAAGAGCATTACAGCCGTGTTGGGCATCATCTGCTGTGCATGAATGGAAGCGTTGAAAGACCACATGGTCTCAGGCAGTCCAGAGTAGTTAAAAGATCACTGGGCTACCACATATTCATAGGAAAACTATTGGCAAAACATGTTACTTTAAGAATCAGCAAACGTGCCAAATGCAAAATCTCTCTCTGGACACAGAGAAGCTCTTTTTATTTTTTTTCTATCCAATTGGCAATAAATGATAGTATATGAATCTAATTTGCTATTAAATTGCAAGTAAATTGTTGCTGAATCATGACATAGTGGTCTTTTATATCTCTCAAACAATTTCTGCAGCAGGAAATATAATTTGTACGTTTTTGCAGAGACGATGTAGTGTTTCATTATTTCTTTCCAACACATTTAATAATTGTAGTAATTTTAGGTAAGTGAAGCCCAAGTAAATGACTCCCAGTGGTATTATTGCTTACTATTTTTCTAATTTCTAGTTCTTTACCATTTGCAAAGGATTCTCTACATATGAAACAATGAATAAATACCCCATGTAAAGATTTTCTTTTAAATGGGGAGGAGGGGGGGTCTTAAGGTCTCATTTTCTTCTTATTTGTCACTTGAATTCAGATGCTCTGGACCTTCTCCAGCTGATCTTCAGAATTAGCTTTGGAGAAAAACTATTTTTTATTTTAAGGAAGAAGATGCTATCTCACTTCAACAGGTACCAAAATTCCTTTCACTTTAGCAGTTTGTACTAATTAAAATGTACAAAAGTTGTCCAGAAAACACACAAGAGAGAAGGTTGCTACTCTGTTAGGAACTTCTCCAGCTGTGCAGCAAGACATGGTATCTTTCCTATATATTTACCATAAGATAGATATGGCAGACAACAGATGGGAAAAAGAAAGAACTAATTAAAACAAACATACAGATAATGGAATCAAGTAGCAAAAAAATTTTTAAAATTGTCATAATTCCATTAGTGAAAACATGAATATGTGATAGTTTTCCTGAATGTCAGTTTTATTCACAAATGATTTCCCAGTCAGTTTAAACCACTTTCATATGCTTTGTGTTTATTATAAATGAAAAATAATTTCAATAATTTATTTAAATTTTGCTTAATAATACTAGTTACTTCAAACTTATTACAAATAAAGAAATCTATTACAATTTTTTCAACACAAAGAAAGAGGAAATATGACCAAGCATATACAATTTTCTTAGCGCAAAGAGCTATAAGGAGCTTATCCATTCTCTTTCCCCACAAAATATTTGTGTTTTGTCTTAAGTAATGAATTTTCTTTTCATACATAGCTTCATAGTTTTGGTCTGTATAGCTGTACAGACCATGGTTTTGGTCTGTATAGCTAACATTTTTACACAGATGATAGGAAAATTTTGGAATTATGACTTCCTTATTTAAATGAATTTGTCTTCAAGTTTCTCTAAATATAAATAAAGTACAAATTTTAATTGAAATATCATGTTTGGAAATCTTCTGGGGGCGTATCTCTTTTCTAAAAAGCTCAGTATAATCTTTCTGTGTAGTTAGAGGGTTGGAATATAAGAATAAATCAAGGGGGAAAGGTAGATTCTGTTCTTCATGTATGCCCTCACCTTTTTTTGAACTCACCTTTGGCTCCATGGCTAACCTGCTATCTGACAATGGGGAAGAAAGGCAGCAAAACAGTTCATTGTAGTGTTCAGCAATATAAACAGTCATAAGCTATCTGGCTCATTATATTGTGCACAGAAAATCTACAATCATCAAAAATTATATATACTAAATTCCAAGTTTTGCCTCTTTGGAGGTTTCTGAGAACATGTGAGAACAAATCTGAGAACAGACCATGGAGTGAAAACTTCTGTTTGGTGTTGGATTTTTTTGTCTGAAACTCAATTATGTGTCTCATTTTCTATGGAGAAACCCAAAATACCAGTACACTTAGGAAAAACTCAGTTGTTGCATAAAGATCCACTAGCACAAGTTGAAATCAGAGAAGAGAAAAGTGATGACAATCAGAAAGGAAAATGCTTTAAGAGCTAGATAAAATCCCTATTCATTTCAAGGTCTAACTGGACTTTTACTACACTTTAATAATGAGGTTCTTATGGATCTCAAAATGGTTCCTTTTCCTTCCAACTTGCTAGAAAATGTCTCTTCTGCTTCTGGATGAAGAACTGGCCATTCTGAGCTATGCATCTATTGTCCTTGAATTGGATTACTGAAACTCACTGTATCAGAAGCTTAGTGTATAGTCATAGACAGATACAGAAGATATTTGAGCACTTTCTCCATTGCATCTGTGCACATAAAGCCCACGCTTACGTCCTCTACTGGCTTTCAGTAAGCTTCCGATGCAAGTCTAAGGCTTTGATCTTCAAAGTAATCTTCAAAGCAATTAATAGATTAACCCTTAGCTAAATTAGGAGAAATAATTTTGATGTACATAACCTCATTCTTGTTGCTCTCCTGTAAACCAAAACATTATTAAATCCAAAGTGAGAATAAAGGGTCCACAATCAAGGGGATCTGTCTATAGAAAGAGCAAAAATCTGGGTAACAGTGGATGTGTCTAGAGCTTTATGAACATCTTTGAAAAGACATTTCTATCATAAACACAGTTGTGATATCGTGACAGCTCTTTTCACCTAATAAATCCCTGCCAAAAGGAAAAGAAAAGAAAATAAGAAGTCTTTAAGGGACTGGAGGAAATTCTGGAGGCTCTTTGCAATCCACTAGGGACTTGGTTGTCACTATTCATTTCATGTAGAAGGAACTCAAATATTTCAGTAAGGGTAGCTGTCTTTAAAAGAGATGACTTACCGATTTTATCACTAATATAGTATCAGTCACAATAAATATTGACTGAGACTTAAATTACAAGCCATTATTCTTCCATGAAAGAGGAAAATGTTTTAATTAGCTATTATGAAGAGCATGTCCTTTACAAAGTAAGCAATAATGTTTTTTTCCCAAGCAAAAAGTGTATATAATCATACCATTGATGCAACTCTTTTCATTTGCATATGCCTTTCTTGGGGCTGACAGTATTATTTACTGGCATTAAAAAAGAAAGGCAAGAGAAGAAAGAAGGAAAAGAAAGAATAAAGTCCTTCATCACAGAAGGAGGAGACAAAAATTTGGCTACCGGCACAGTGTTTCTGGCTTCATAAGCACAGCCAGCAAAAGAAACAAAGGATTGTGCAATCTTCTTGTAAATATGACTACTGCTACTCAAAAATAGAATTTTAGGAGAGAAGACTCCACAGAAATAGGTGACTTACCGGAAGAGTTTTGCCTTCCTATTCTGTGCTGTTGATCTCCTAGACAACTAGTGCCCAACCTTTGCTTATAGTCAAAATCCTGTCCCCTGTCATTGCGTGGTCTGGTCTTATAGGACAGTTATGTGGTGAATGTGCATTTTGTCACATAATGAAAAATTTGGTGCACAAAGTCTTGCTAGAGGCCTTTTGTTGAAAGGCCTGTCTTGAAAAATGAATTTTGCCTGGAAGTAACCAGTGGTTTCCTGCATTCTGGCCAGTCTCCATAAAGCTACTCAGAAATCAAGCAGCTACACTTTATTAGTACATTCAGTCTGGCATTCCAACTAGACCCAGGAAAAACTTTTGAGTCATGCAGTCGAGAGCTAATCATAGATAGATGATTCAAGCAAAGATTATATAGAGATTTTTAGGCATAATATCATTGTTATATAAAGAAGAAAAAAAGTATTCTTATTCTTGCAAACCAAGTGTGCAAAAGCAGTGAAAATTAAAGGAGACCGTGAGATTATAGTCTTCTTTGAGGGCCTCTATATAGCGCTTTTGTTGAGATCAGGATGTGTGCTTTTGAATTAGATCTCCTGATCAGTCCCACCTGCTGTTCAGATTTGGTTCGTATTCAATAGCTATTCAGAATGCCTGAAATGGATTAAAAATAAGCTAGAAGATGCACCAAAGTGCACCTGAGGCACCCCTACTGTAATGGACATTCAGTCAATGGAACCAGTTTACAGCTAGTCCTGAGAACAGCCTCTTCCATGAAATGCCTAATGTGGACATTAGGACCTGAGCACCAACAGTTTGACTGTGTAGTTTTCCTTCTGTTGGGCTGCTTTAATTGCTGATAATACACATAGCCTTCGACAACAGCTGAAGCAATGCCCCCTTAACACATACGGTAGTAGATTTCTTTGGCTGCTAGGAAGCGCCTCCTACATCAGTGAGCACAACGTCTACTTCCCTGGATCAAGTTTCTGCTATGTGGCTTTCATCCATCATGCAGTCCGAAACAAACATCAGGAAAGATGTCTAGAAAAGAAGAGTGTGTGAGTCAAGCAATGCACAGAATGTGCAACACGAATATGAAGCATAATGTTCCCTATCCAAGATGAAGAGTCATTTTGTAAAACTGAGTAAAACTTGGGTAAAATGTTTGATCCCATTTTGCAATAAGCCTAAAGCATGGCACCTTGAAGTAGAATTTCTTTCTTTTCTTTTTTGTTTAATCCAGATTTTTTCAACAGTACTGGGGTTCTGCTGCCACCTGTGAATGCTGAAGCTATCACAGAAATGAATCATCTGTGCAATGCAACAATGTCTGATTAGTTATCACAGGGGGAGTGAAAATCTTCCACTGACTTTGGAGTCTTTGCAGTGTCACTTAGATTGCTCCTCTGTCTGAAGCAATATAAGAAATTAAATAAAAAAGGATAGCTGAAGTGCTAAACATGCACCCAGGAATCCAAAAAGTAGTGTGTACTAGTTATAATATATACTACATATCATAGCAATTACCAACATCAATAGATTAGATATATTTAAGTATATTACATGTTACCTGATAACCATTTATTATTAGTACCTGTATTTAGATTTTTATAATACATAGATGTACTGTATCTTTCTCATGCAAATTCTGTAACTTCCCAAACCAGTGACAACTAAATAAATGATAGGTAGCTAGAGATACAAGTGGATTTAAGAATATTATAGAGATTTACAAACTTTGATATTTTTCCATTTGGTAAAAAAATAAAGAATTGATGCAATTGAAAAGGTGGTACAGTATACATACCTTAAAGTCCATGAGATAATTCTCAAATGAGACATTATAGCATGTGTTTATGTGTAAAAAAGGAAACAGGCGCCAGAAGTCATGCTGTAGCATGCTGTCCTCAATGGACATTACTTGTTACACAGGTATTTTCAGGTACTTGCATGGGTTTACAGTTGATACAGCTATCTGAATTTCACCTCGTTGTTCGTGAGCCATCATTCACGACCAGCATTGGGACCTGCCCTGTCACCCACTTAGCTGCATGATTAGCAGCAGCAACAACAGCCAGTCTCAAATTTCAGGAGTAATAAACAGCAATTCAACTCCCACACAGAAAATTGGGAAAATTAAAATAGTCTTTCTGTTGCTCAGTCAGCTAATTTTCTCTCCTTGCAAATATGAATCAGATGTCTTAGCCAAGAGTACTTTATTGAAAGGAGAAAAAAAAAAAGAACAGCAGTGAAACACTGCAACATACAATATCTAATTACTCCATCCCCACCATGGAACCATAACTGTTTACTCTTCTGTTTGGTTTCTTGGTGAAGCAAGTGCTAGGCCAGCTGGCCGCTTCCTACCTCCTGCAGTAAAACCTCACTCACTGTTTTCAATTCTCGAGTTTCGTGGCTTGGTCCCCTATCCAGCTGGGTAGCAAGACCTTATCCAAGATGCTGATGATCCTGCTAGCCGCACTGTTTTAGCTTGCTAACAGATTCTGTTAGTTCCTTTTTGCTCTTTGGAAAAAAAAAGAAAAAAAAGAAAGAAATTAAGCATAAGGATCAACACACATTCCCTGCCACTCACTGACAGGGGACTTCCTGAATGGACTCTCCCGTCCACTCTTTTCACCATGTCTTTTGCCTTCCAAGGTTGCAAACAACTGCTGACAGGCACACTAAGGCTTAGTTGTTCAAGACATTTACACACTGTTACAAGACCCTTGCAAGATGAAAATAGCTGGTTTTATTCTTCTGCCTAAAAAATATGATGGTTGAAATACACTATTCAGTTTACATTAGAATAGTAAAGCAACTTAAGATATATATGTCAAAATTTACGGTTATACTGCTCATCAAAACATATTTCCAGTCTATAGAATCAAATAATAATCCATGTTTATAGCTCAAATATGAATATTAAACCATGTAAGAATCATTAGACTGAAATCTTTATAACCTAAAACAGATTCCTGGTATTTTGAAAGGAGGAAAGTATATGCCAAATTCCAGTAGTGACTGTTGTCCCTTTCACAAAATATTCACAGCAAACCTAGCAGCCTATTCAGAGGACATCTGAATCAAGAGGAAGAAGTATTTGCTGTCACTTCATGTTGTAGCATAGCCTTTCCTGGTTGCATACCATTTTAAAATTGCAGATTCATGCAGCCCTCTATTTCTTTTCAAGAGGGTGCATATATGCATAATTAGCGGTATACTTTGCTCAACATGCAAGGTTTGAATGACTGTCTATGGTATATTAAAGGTCTTTTAAGCAAAGTGACTTTCCAGAACAAAAATTCTTCATTTGACTATTAAAATACTGTCTGCTAGTTTCAATTCACTGTTTAAAAGGTAATGTCTGTGATTGATTTGGGCATGATGCCACTGCTTAATTTACTTTGGCTTGATTTTTTTCACCCTTCTTCTGGCTGCTCTGGCAAAAGAAAGTATTTAACACACCAGTTACCTCTTCGGAAGGGAAAGATAAACTGAATTCTCAGGAATGCATTTTCAGTCCACTTTAGAAAGTGTTGCATGACTATACCGCATTTCTTCAGCCACTGATAATGAGAAACAGGCAATTCAATGGCAAATACAGCTGACTAGTAGCAGGAGGTTTATGAAATGCATATGACTGTAAATGGATATTGAGATAATGAAGTTTATGGGATGATAACTGTATTCATTTAGCTTGTTAGTATTTTAGTATTTTATCAGGTTTCTAAGTTTTTATAAGGTTTTTAGTATTTTATAATGTTTGCAGATACAAGGGTCCTACAAATTTTCACGTAAAATTCATAATATAATTATTTCTTTGATGCAGCAATGCCTTCTAGGGTTTTTATCAGAAAATTTTAGCTAGACTTTTACAAAGGAGCCTTTTTGTTTTCACATAATTTTCAGGTTGTCATGCTAGACATTATGTATGTATGAGTGTCTTTGCTTTTCAGCTGACTTCAGAGATTTAAATAACATTTGGGGATTCATGTGCCTGTGACTTACTCTATAAAATATATACACTTAAATACAAACAACATATTTTGAACAGCATCATTAGTGATCACTTGCCCTTAGTTCAATACTTAAGGTTTTTAAAAATTAATAAACAGCCCATTCAAAAGACTGTGAGATAAAATACCTACTAAATATATCACGAATAGCATTGTTGCCATTTGTGATTGTCAGATTTGAATTTGCCAGTGCAAAAAGCACTTGATAATGTACCACATTTTTTTCAGGGTAGGTTGTAAACAAAACCTTGCTAATACTATTGTGATCATATGTGTCAAATAAAACCTTTTCCACCCTCCAAGAATAATAGTTTAATAGTCTTTAGAGCCATATAATTTTGTCCAGAGCTATTAGTGGCACTTTATGTCATATAGTCATCAAATGCATTTCTATGAAAGAGAAAAGAATAAATATTTCATGGCTACAGCTTTTGAAGAACACTCTGTCTTTCAATCTTGGGCCAGTCTTTCAAAGTATGTGCCAATCAGAAGTCTTTAGCAGATGCAAAATGCATCTTGTCTCCTTGTCAGTGAAGAATGTAAAGATCGCAGGATGTATCTGAAATATTCATCACATAGGCAAAAATCTGAGCATTGTAAGGAATTGCTGAGCCCTATAATCACTAATTGCCCATTTGGTTTTACCTCCTCATCATTGGCCCTAAAATAGTGAAGAGTAAGGCTAGTCACAATATTTTGGTTACATACTATATCTTGACAATCAGTGATAGTATTTAACATTGTGACCTTACACCTTTTATCTTATTACTTCCTTTGCTTTGGACATGATATTGAGGTACGTCTGAATGAAATCATTTTCTAGTTATAAGCTTTTAAAGTTATTTCCGCTCATAATTAATTTTTGCTAAATTACTCTCTGCTTCCAATGTGTCTCCAGAAGAAGAATATTGCTGATGTCTACTGTATTCCGGTCTTCATTTGTGGGCTAAAGTAGGATTGCTGCAAACTGTTAGAGTTTGCATGCATGTCATGGTCATACATACAAGAGAGTCATACATGGTCTCTTCCTGTTATTCTAGCTCTCAGCTGAATCCAAGGCTGATATAATCAACTGTAACTCCAGTGTAGTTGCATCTAGTCAAATCAAATCTACTTTTGGCCTGTTAGCATGTGAGAGGGTTTATGTGCACCATGCCCTTTGAATGAACCTGTGACCTTCTGTTGCAATCTGGGCTAGCCACGCCATCACTGGGCACTGCTGGAAGCTATTAAATCTTGTGTTGCTTTATCTCAGTTAAATGTGGCTAAGTGAAAGAACATTATTTTAACTGGCTGCTGTGTCAATGGAATTTCGTAAAGCACTAGCTCACAGCATTTCAACTCTAACACTGTGCTCTGAAAAGTTGGGAAAATTGAAGCTTTAGAAAGAATTAAACCTTTGATTAAATGCATTAGTTTTTAAAAAGAAAAGAAAGGTTGAATTCTCTTTCTGTACTCCAGGTTCTACACTTTAAATGGTATTTTTAATGTCTTCTTTTGGGTCTATTCACATTCTTTAGAATATGAAATTTCTTCATAGAGGTGAAAGCAATGCATTTTTAACAAAAACACCATTCATTCCATTATATTAGTGATTTATCATTACTGATACAATGATTTAGAAACGTGGAAAATTGGAAATAAATGTAGAAAGAATGCTGAAACATGTTTATTTAATGAAAACTACCCATGAAAAATGAACCACTGAGATCATAGGTAGGGGAAAATTATGAACATGTGGAAAATGTGACACGTTCAAATTTCTAAATCTACATTTTCCTAAATGCAGATTTATCAACTGAAGTCAGTAAAGCTTCTCACATTTTTCTAGCACCTAAAAGCAAGAAACCATGGAGGTACAAAAGTGTTTCATGAGCATGGCAAAGACAGGTCTTAAGCTTATTTCGTGGCATATCTGTCTGCAGGTAACATGAGAACCTGCAAATACTGTGCCTGATCATTTCTAAACTTTCTGGGAGCATTCTTAGCACTAGTGATTATTATTTCATTTAATTGAGAATTGGAAGATCTGAAATGCTTGATTAAAAAGGACTATGCAGTGATGCAGATGGGAGAAAGAAAAGGTATTTTCTCCATGAAAGATATGAACTTTCCCAGCTGGGAAAGAATGGACTTGAAAAACAGTAAGGAGAAATGATCGCCTGGGAAGTTGTGGTACAGAAAGGGTGAGATGCAGAGGCTGGTTATGAGGAGTCTCGGCATGATCAGAAAGGAACCATAAGCTCTATTAAATATCTAGGCTGTATGTATCAAGCAGACAAAATCCAGGTGTAGAGAAGTCTAGGATCTAGGGAAGATGTTGGTTTGAAGCAGATTTTGCTGATTACAGAACTTACAAATTTTAACTAGAGTTTAAAGAAACTGACTCTGGAAGAATGCATGTGTGGCAGGAGCAATTTTCTGCAAGGACTTTGAAAGAAAAAGATTTTCCTGCAGGGCAAGTGTGAATTTCTGTTGTGGCAGGAGAAAGTGAAGGGGCGGGATAGCGAGGATGCGGGGGCTAAAAGTCATCCTGAGAGAAGGAGTTGAAGTGTATCTGTAACTCATTACATACCCTGCATCAATGCCCTCAGTTGATCCATGCAACCCATCCCCTCTCCCTGCACAAGCCTTCCCCCTTGCTGCATTCAAAACCTCTCTTAAATCCCTCAGCTGCCAGCATGTATCAGAGGCAGTAGATTTCTGTGCCACTCAGTCTCATTGGGCATAATGCCCAACCTGCTGAAGCAACGCTCTGTGCTAACTTCTAGCAATTTATGGTTTTACTGCTTTCCTGCTATGATAATTTTCCTTTATGATATTTGAAAACCCATAACAGCCATTTGTCACTGTAACCCTAATATGCCATCAAACAAAAAAAACCCTGTGCTCAGTTAACTGAAGCTACGTGGTGTAACTCATTTATTGGAAATGCATTAATATCCATGTTGAATTTAAATGGGGTGAATAGCTTTGCTAATATCTAGTCCTCTAATATCTAAAACTCTTTTTAAGCACTGCTTCTGTTGAACCCAGTGAATACAAGATTGGAGTTTGTTTGTTTGCTAGGAAGCAAAAAGCACTACTTGTGAGGCTCTTTTCCTTTATGGGAAATAGGAAAGACACTTAAAAGATAACTGAACATTGCTAACTGTAGATGCATTAAATTTGGTGCTTATAAAAAAGTCTCAGATGATCACTTTAGTGTTCCATCATTAGTCCATGAATGCCTGAGTGCACAATTTACTAACACAGTGAGCAATAGTAAAGTGATTCAGTGTTTTCCTTATTGATTTAACAAGGAGTGACACTAATCAGTGGTTCATTAAATCTTTTAACACCAGAAAAAACAACTATTTTGTTTCTATTTCGATTGGAGAGAGGTGGTTCCTGATCACTGCATATTGCCCTTGATCTCTGGCAACTAGGAATCCAGTCACTGTACTTTCCTTCCAGTTGTTTTTAGCTTGGCTGCCTAATGAAATGAGATTCATCTGTACGCACACTGTCTGTCCGTCTATCTGTCAGTCTAGACTCAAAGTAGAAAATGGTCCCTTGCACTTAGTAGTGTCCTCACATGGGAGTACTTCAGTGAGCCTAATGCACTGTAAACTTGCACTTTACCTTACTAATGCTAACTTCCCCAGATACCTGGACAATCCTGGTATCTGTTCTGCCTCTGGGAGCCTCCAGATCACTGAAGGCTTTCTTGAACGTAGAACTGACTGACTTCTACAGAAGTAAGATCATACATATTCTGTAAGTCTATGTAAGCATTTTGATTTCAGGATATTAAGAACTAACCCATTTTATTTTTTTGCAAATGAAATGTTCTGAGAAAAAAAAAAGAAGTAAGAAATAGTGCAGGCAGCCTAAAATACTTTTTTAGCCATTTCATGTAATGTGTCAGTTTACTTGTTTAAAAAATTGACATTACTATAGGCCAGCCAAGATAAAGGCCTACTGTTAGGTCTGTACAGACTGAATTTTTCTTCTTCCAAATGCATACTCATGTCAGCTTTTCTGCCCACACTGAATTAGACCCGATGATACTGTCTGAGCAAAACCATCTTTTCTTCAGCTACCATAGGAGTATTGGAACTTTTTATATATCTAGTATAATTACTTGGAAACATATTGTGAAATATTTTCTTTGTATGCCCATTGGAAGAATAAATCTATTTAGATTTGGCTGGACTCTATGAATGGAAAACTTAAAAATAACAAAGTGCTTTTCCAATTTTCTAAGTCTTAAAGATTCTCAGTGTTTCTCTGTAAATCACTCAAACCATATTCAGCATCTTTTGTTATTAATCACAGAAAGGCAAAGTTAAAAGGGACGTCAGGAAGTCATCTAGTCCATCCCTGTTCAAAAGAGAATCAGCCATATCCTTGTCATTCTCGATAGATATCTTCATAGTTGACCTCCAATACTACAAACTCCATAATCTTCCCGTGCAGTCTGTTCCTAATCCTTTCCAACAGAATTTCTTTTTTCCTGATGCCTGAACAAAACCTTTCATACTGCAATTTAACTGCATTATATCTGGTTGTATTCATCATATGATAGGAAGAATAGGGTTTCTTTTCTCCTCTTTGCAACAGCCTTTTCTGTTTATAAAACCCCTCTTCAACCTCTTTTCAGCCCTTCCCCTGCCCTTTTTTTTTTTTTTTGGCTAAACAATCCCAATCTTTTCAATCTTTCCTCAGAGATCATATTTTCTAGATCAGTCTTTGTATTCTGAAATACTTTCAATCAGATCCCTTTGGTTGGTGTGCAGCGCTCAAAACTGAATACATGATCTTGCTTGAGCCATCACTGATTCTGAAAAGAACATAAGGAAAATGCCACCCGCTATCTTGTCAGTTGTACTGTTGTTCATATATCCCAGTTCTCTCATTTGCCTTTTTCACAGTATAAGGTTGTTGGCATATTCACTGTTAACTCATCACTCCCACTTTAGCCCTGAGATCCTTTTCTGAATAATTACTACCTAATTAATTGATCCCCTTCCATACTTGTGCAGTTGGGTATACCTGCCTGTCTGTAATACTTTTCACCTGTCCCTATTGCAAAGTCATCCTTTCTTTTCCAGACCACTCTTCAATCTGTAAAACACATAACTGAATTTTAATCCCGCTCCCCAAGATATTTACAGTCTCTCCAGCTTTGTGGTGTGTGCAAATTTAATAAGCGCACCTTCTTTTCCATTATTGAACAATGTTGGATTTAGGATAGAGAGATTGAAACTAAGTAGACCAGACTATTCTTTTTTTCCCTTTTAAAGATAGCAATCCATTTGCTCTTTTTCAGTCCTCCAGCATCTCATCTGTCCTCTGTAATTTTTCTAAGACCACTAAGCATTCTGAGTCTATTTTAATCAGCTAAGTCCCCTAAGATGAATTAAGTTTATCAGCACAGATGATCTGAGAATATCTATGTTATTTAAGCACTATGTAACCTTTCCTCTTCCTATTACAGAGTGAGATCTTATCCCTTTTTGCTGGCGTGTCTGCTTACAGTTTATCTTTTCGTGAAGGCTAATGCAAAAGAGGTATTACATTGTTTTTACTGTGTTATGAGTCTATAGATTACCCTCTTTGTTGAGTAGCAACCCAACATTTTCCTTGGTTTTCCTCTACATAAATGTAAATTGCTAATAAGCAATTTGCCGGACTATGCAAGCACTGTCAATCTATATACAAACACAGAACAGGAAGAGATCTTCTGAGTCACCAATTCCAGGCAACCGCAGGCAATGGTACCTTGTAGTCATTTCATGTAGTCATCCAAGTCATTAGATTACTTGCTCCCACTCTTCTTGTTGAAACGTTGTTTCTAAGTCTAATGACTCTTATAGCCAGAACCACTCTCTAAGTTTCAGTCAAAATTTGCTCCTGACTACATCGTACTGGTGGCTTATAACTGCCCTGTGCTTGATTCATTCGTCCAGAATTTCCTTTTCTGAGGCTGCCAGATTATGGCAGAAATTTTTGTTCTATCATCTAAGTAAATTTAGCCCAGGACTTTTGTTTTAAAGGCACTCTCCTCTGCAATATTAAAAGTGAATATTCAACAGCCATTGTATTAGAAGTTTAACTTCTAACAGTACATAAGTTATTAATTAATGAAATATCATAACCTTTTGAACTAACTTGATTTTTTTTCATGTGGATTTCAGAAATACAGATCTCCTTTATACAGTCTTTTGTGAGCCAAATTCTTAGCTGGCTTTCATCAGTGGTATGCCTCTTAAAATCATGATTTACACTAATTTTCAATCTAACCTTAAGAGCATGTTGGCCAAAAAATGCAATTACTTCTAATGTAGCATGTTCAGACCTAGTTTATTGACATAGGAGTTCATATCCTGACAGACACTGGAGATCGAGATGAAAAGAAGCCTACTACTGCTAACAGATCATTTTGCGATTGTATCAAGAGCTTCATAGTTTCACAAATTAGTAGACTTGGGCATCTCAGTAAAGAACAGAAGAGAGCACTTGTACAAAACCATTTCAAAAAGTATGCTTCGTTCACAGAAAATAAGGTCCAAGCTGGCATGCAGGGTTTAAAGCCCCATACAGTTTCATAGCAAAGAAATGGCTAAATGATACTATTATCTGCAGTAAAATTGAATTGACCTGTGTTACCAATTTGTTGACTGCTGGGATGAAACAGCATTATTTGTTCTAATATTTCTTTTAACAACTAAGAAGTAATTTGCAAAATAGTATTCTTTCCCAGGGTATGGGTTGCTACAAATTGGAATCATAGAATCATAGAATCATTAAGGTTGGAAAAGACCTCTAAGATCATCGAGTCCAACTGTCAACCCAACACTACCATGCCCTCTAAACCACGTCCCTAAATGCAGTAACACATGTGCAAGCATAGAAATAACAATCCTCTCAAAGGATCTTTTTCTGAGATATTGTGAGAAATGTGCAATTACACACACACTAAATGTTCGTTTACTTCCACATTCTCAGCTCTTTCTACCCTGTGACTCTGCTGTGGCTTAGGAAGGCGTCCCTCCAGCCTCCTTCCCCAACTCTGTTCAGGTACACTAGTCTGCAGTGGAGGGGCAGAATACTGCCTTCAACTGGAGACGGATGCCTGCCATGGGGATGGCAAAGAGCTTCCAGGCAGGGTCATAAGAGGTCTTGAGGAGCTCTGGGAGATGCCTCCAGTGACATTTTTTTCCTGTTCCAGAGCTGGCAATTTATGTTACCTTCTGAGGAGGGAAGGCCAAAGCCAGGCTTTTCTTTTCTGTTTAGGCAGCAGAAAAGCAAAGGAAATTAAATTGCAGCTGACTCTTAAGAACGCAGGGAAGCCTCCTTTACTATATTTCAAGTGGAAGCCTCCTCTACTATATCTGCAAGTGGAACCATAAATCTAACTGAAGTAATTCCAGATAAAAGCAAAATTAAAAGATGAATTTGAAAATCTAGAGACTGCTCCTACTTCTCATTTTTTAAATCAGATGGTCTAGACTTCCATTCAGCTTCAGCTTAGTGCATCTGCACAGTGCCAATAAAACTTCAAGTGATAATTTGTAAAAGCCACTTGCTATAAAAGAAATACTCTGCATGAATGAACAATGTTTATAAAACTGTAGTAACTCAGCCAAGTCAAAACAGATTTACAACACAGAAAGTCAGGAACATTTCTAACTTACACGCTAAATGATGGATTTTATTTATTTATTTATTTATTTATTACTCTTTCTGGGTGGAAATCTAGAACTACTCAAAGGCTGACCCAAAGTTTCTAGGTATAACAAACACATATTTCTCCCTTCAGTTTCGTGTTCTTAAAAATATTCCAGCTGAATAAGACAATACCACTTTTGACAACAAAAAAATTGTGTGATTTGTCACAAATGTTTCGAATTTCCTAAAGAACTTTTCTTTGACACAACAAAATATACAAAACCAGTTGTTCAAAACCATCACAAACATAAATGTTGTAACTCCCTTCAATTCACTTTTAAAAGGTAGGACATAATTTTTAAGATCTATCAATCTTTTGGTTTTTTCCTGAGAGTTTGAGAAAATGGTTGTCTCAAGCAAACAGGTTTACAGAGAAATACAAAGGTTAGAAGCTTGAGTCCAACATGCTTCTCACCTTAGTCTGAAAATAGACTGTAATGACAAAAAAGCAAATGTGACAATTAACTAATTGTAATATTGATAACAAATGGGCCACCTCCAATTCTATCTATCCAATAACACTAATTGCAAATGACTGTTTAAAATTTCTCCTTGTGTGAAAGTGTTTCATTCCTAAAGCTGCTGTTTTAACAACGTGTCATCTAATTTTTTAATTATTTAATTTTGTTATTAGTCAAATAGGTTCAAAAACACTTCTCAATTCTAAATATTAGTAAAAAAATTAAACTGAATAGAAATATAAAGGGTATCTGTAAATCAATAAATAATAAATAATAAATTTATGCATTTATGCATTTTTCATTTGCTCATTATTATGATGCCAAAAAATTAATATTTTGCAAGAAACTAAATCCTTTTAAAATTGCGTATAAAGAAATACGTTTATGTTTGCAGAAGTACAGATCTAAGCAAGTAATTTGAGGGAACATTTACTTAAGTTGCAAATTCTGAGTTTAATCATGAGGAAATATGGACCTTTCATCATTTGTTTCTTAGTTACAAACATTCGGTAATTAAATGTTTCATTTGTTAAATACAAGGTGGGGGAAGAGGGTTGGTAAAACATTTTAGACTGACTTGCTAGTCAGAGCTGTGTAAGTTATCTGGAGAAGGTGATGATAGTATTTCTGGTCAGGCATTTCTGATGCAATCTTTTACTTACAAGCAAAGTGATCCAGAATACAGTGGATTACACTTAAAGAAGATACTTCTTCTTTCCCAGCTCCAAGCCTTTTTCAGCCATTTTTCAACCCAAAAGCTTTTTCTGTATTTTTCTCAAAATCGCTCTACCTGTACTTCTACCAGTTGCAGGCATCAGGGTGGTTAAAGTCCCCCATGAGGACCAGGGCCTGTGAACATGAGTGAGGCTTCTTCCAGTTGTTTGAAGAAGGCCCTATCTACTTCCTCTTTGTCACATAGAGGGCAACTCCCCCTCCTTGCATTCCCATCTTGCCCTTCCTAAAGAGCCTGTATCCCTCCACTGCAGCACTCCAGTCATGTGAGCCATCGCACCATCTCTTCGTGATCCCACTGAGGTCATAGCCCTGTAGCTGCACGCTGACTTCTGACTCCTGTTTGTTCCCCGTGCTGCATGCATCGGTGTACATGCATTCCAGAGGAGCATTTACATACACACAAGTGTGCCGATTCCCCAGAGCAGGCTTGAGAGATTTCCCCATAAAGCTGTTCTCCAGGCACTTCTTTCTCTACTCATTGTTCATTGCTGGTTCAGCCAGGTATAAAAACTTCAATGAAGGCAGGCAATTATCCTTAACTTATAATACTACTCATAGGTGTATCTGTCCTCACCTTTTTTTTTTCCAAGTTGCATAGTTGAGAGTAAGCGTCCAAATTCATCCTGAAACATTTCCATCTAAATGCTCTGTTTTATTCTATTTAGGCCAAAATTACATCCAGACATAGGTCTTTCTCACCTTTAGCTAAATTCTGCTAACTCATGCTATATTAAAGTTCTGAAAATAAGTAACAGTAAAACTCCCTTTGAGTGGGTAAGTGTATGTCCAAACTGAAAATTCACACTACACTCTTAACGATTTTCCAAATGTGGCAGGATACAGTGTCATTAATGTATGTAAAGAAGAGCTCCTACCACACCAGGAGGAGGTTCGGTATGTTCCACAGCCATCACCCAGCAGATACAAACTCCCAGGCATTGCAGGGGAGCATTCTCCTGACACCAGCATGCTGCCCTGACCCTCTTTCTTCTGCTCTCACAGAATTCAAGGCTCCCAGTGCTTTTATCCTTCACAGTCCAACACAGACCATCCTCTGGTTCAACTTTCTGAAATCTAGTTCCAGAAGAAAGAAGCATCCAGAAGATCCACATTCAGGACGTGGATCCTACAGTTAGCTAGTAAAAAGTAATGGTTTGAACCAGGAAGGCTATATTTAATTTTTGTTTATTTTGCTTATCATTGGATGTCATGGTTTAACCCCAGCCAGCAACTAAACACCACGCAGCCACTCGCTCACACCCCTGCTCCAGTAGGACAGGGGAGAGAATCGGGAGGGCACAAATAAGAAAACTTGCAGGTTGAGATAAAAACAGTTTAATAGTGGAAATAAAACAAAGTAGAACAGTAATAATAACAATGACAACAACAACAGAATATACAAAGCAGGCGATGCACAATGCAACTGCTCACCACTCACCAACCGCATGTGGCGACTGGGGGGGGAGAGGCCCCCCCCCCAGTTTTTAAACTGAGCATGACATCACATGGTATAGAATACCCCATTGGCCAGCTGGGTCAACCACTCCAGCTATGCTCCCCTCCCCCCCCCAGCTTCCCCTGCACTTGGCAGAGCATGGGGGGCCAAAAAGTCCCTGGTGCAAGCACCACCCAGCAACAACCAAAGCATCAATGGGCCATCAACGCTCCTCTCATACCAAACCCAAAACACAGCGCACCCCCCCCAGCTACTGGGAAAAAAGTTAACTCTGTCCCAGCTGGAACCAAGACATTGGAACAAGATCTAAACAGCATTAATTTCTCATGTATGGCTGCAAGGCACTGCTGGAGGGAAAACATCTAGTTTAGTATTTGGTATGGCTGGTTGGAGAGCAATCTGGTCAGTTAGAGATTAGTCAGCAAAATGCCAAGGCCCAAGAATGGCAGAGCATGAGCTGCAGGGGTAGATGTGGCTTCAGGGATGAAGAGAGCACAAAGGACCAAAGCATTTAAATCTGACGAAACTTCTTCATCTTCGAGATGGTAGCTGCTAAGCCTATTTTTCAAGCCTTGCATGTAATAAAACATATATTAATTACCCCTGTTATTCTGCTCTGGCAATCCAGGTAAAGTGGTAAGAATTTCATGACAATTGTAGCTATCCTCATCCTTTTATTTCTGAGTTCATGACTTCTTGGTTTTAACAGTGATAATACAAGAACTGAAGGCCTTATCAGGAAGGATCTGCTTCCTGTAACCCAGAAAGGGAGCTATTACAACAAGGAATGTCCTTGGACAATTTCTGAATTAAAAAAAACCCAAACCATCAGCATGAAAACTTTAGTTGAAAGAACATCTGTTTTCAAGGACTTCCTCAGTCATGCTGTTTCCCTTGCAAGGTAAGCTGGTGTATTCTGACTCCCTATGTCGTGGTGCTGCAACATTAGGAAAACACTTTGTGGTGGGCATCTGTTCAGTTGTAATACACACACCTGAAAGATATTGTAAACTCCAGATTTGAACTCATCAAGTAATTACTCCTTTACAATTTGTCTGGGAATTAATTAATTTAATATAGTTGCCCTAACTTTTTTTGTTACTATAACTTGCTCCCAGCAATTCTAGCCATGAGATATGTTAATATTTGTATTGCTAAATAAGAAGTATTTACTATTTGGAAAATAGTGAAGAAGTTGGTTTTATTCAGATTTACTGTAAAGAGTTAAAACCAGTATGTTTTTCAAACTGTAATGATTATCATAGTTTATTCACGAAGTGTAAAGTACTCACAGCTGAATCTAAGCACAAAATATTATTAATTATTAAATACAATATTTAAAAATGCCAGGGAAATTGTGGTGGTTTTAAAACGTTGAGGGTATCAACATAACTGGGGAAAAAATTTTGTTGCTACAAAATATGGAATTAAAGTGCAGTCCCATTGCCTGCTACAATATGCTGCAGGAGTTATCTACAGCATTTCCTTCCTATGGTTATTGCTTTAGGCTCACCCTTCCCATGAAGATCTGAGAGCAGTGAGGTTTCAAATTGTTGTGGTTTAACCCCAGCTGGCAGCTAAGCCCCACACAGCCGCTCACTCACTCACCCCCAGTGGATGGGGGAGAGAATCAGAAGGGTAAAAGTGAGCAAACTCATGGGTTGAGATAAAGACGAAAGCAAAAGCCGCACACGCAAGCAAAGCAAAACAAGGAATTCATTCACTACTTCCCACCAGCAGGCAGGTGTTCAGCCATCTCCAGGAAAGCAGGGCTCCATCACACATAACGGTTACTTGGGAAGACAAATGCCATCGCTCCAAATGTCCCCCGCTTCCTTCTTCTTCCCCCAGCCTTATATGCTGAGCATGACATCATATGGTGTGGAATATCCCTTTAGTCAGTTGGGGTCAGCTGTCCCAGCTGTGTCCCCTCCCAACTTCTTGTGCGCCCCCAGCCTCCTCACTGGTGGGGTGGGGTGAGGAGCAGGAAAGGCCTTGACTCTGTGTAAGCGCTGCTCAGCAGTAACTAAACATCCCTGTATTACCAACACTGTTTTCAGCATAAATCCAAAACATAGCCCCATACTAGCTTCTATGAAGAAAATTAACTCTATCCCAGCCAAAATCAGCACGCAAATAAAAAGAAAAATTAATTCCCTGCTTTTAATTGGTAAACTTATGTCAACACAACATGAAAAGGAATTAGTAAGTAGTCCAAAATGCTCTATAATGCTTATTTTACTCAATTACATATTTTTCATAGCTGGTGTCTTTTGTTAAGTTAGGAATATGTACAGCAGATTAATTAACCCAACTAAGGTTCATATTTTATACATGTCAGTTTCATAAACTGAGTTTCACAGGTTTTAAATTAACATATGTTCTACACAGTGTGTTTTAATGTGTACAGTCTACTGTGACAATCCATATGCAGCCTTTATGTCAAAAAATACAAGGTAAATCATATTAGCATTCGTATTGTTCTAGTAAATTTCTTATTTTCAATTCTTGCTTCATTCACCAAGACACTCCTGTTCTGTCGTATTGCGGGGGGCTTTTTGTTCTGTTTTTTTTGTTTCATATTTGACATTCCTCTCAGGAACTGACTTATGCTGAATGTGTTTTTCAATGATAGAGAGATTGCTCCCTTGAGCCAACACAAATGAAATCTGAAAACTAGAAATACATGGAAGAACTATCCAGAAGTACTTTGACTAGTCAGCATGCTGAATATTCTTCGAATACCTTATTGCACTTTCTCTTACAGTCTGCTGCAATAAACTGGGCTTGAATGGTTTATGTTTAGTCTGTAGTTTTTCTGCTGCCTACCAACAGCAGTGCATGAAGTTCTATATTATTTCATGTTGTAGGCATAATGTAACATGACACAGTCTCATGTTAAAGGCACGCAGTAATAAAAAGCTACTGCAACACAGACAGGGAAACCTCCTACATGGATATAATCTGACAGATGCAAGCTTACTCTGCCCAGCCTTAAACCGATGGGATGTGAGCCAACTATAGTCAGGAAACCATATAAATGTGTTAGTACGGAGATTTCAGCAGCAGTTCAGGGGCTGCAAATCAGAACCAGCTTTTGTCCATCAGGATTGGGGTGAGGCAAATCAAACTTAGCTCTGTAAACATGTTGCTGTCATTACTGTGTCTACATGTAGTTATTTTCATTAGTTGCAAACATCCACGGTTTTTGTTGATGTTTATCTATTTCCTTATTCCATGATTTAAATCAGATACATGATGAAAATAATTATCCGCAACTTTATACTGATTTCACTGTACCTTTGTATTTTAAAGTCTATGAAGCCTTGTAAATGGCTTTCTGTAAAAGGAATGCAAAACAGTGAACTTCTTTCCAACATCGTCATAATGTTAGCTTCCTCTTTGCATCATCTCTAGCTCAGTAAGGAATGAAAAAAATGAGTAATATGCCAAATGGCATCCTCCATAAATACATTCTGAAATATTCACAATAAGAAATACCATTTTCAAAATTACAGTATGAACAAAATTATAACCACTTTTCCATGCATGTTTTTCTTCTATTTTTTTATATGTCAGTCTACAACTGTAATATAAATAAAAGAATTTGGAAATATTTCTATAGAATTCCTTGCAAAAAGCTGTGCAGGCTAACATATTACCCTCTCATAAGAAAGGTTAGTGAATATGACTTTTTAAAATCCCATTTTGTTCATCTGTAGGATACATTAGTGGAATTTTCCTTACAGTAAAATATCATGTTAGCAATTCTTGTGGGATGTTTACTACTTTTAATTCCTCTCACTTCCCTCTCTGCCAACTATTTCAAAAAGAAGATCAAACCAACATATCCTTGTGGCCCTAATACTTTCTCCTCTACCTCTCCTTCACTCCTTCACCTATATCAAAGGCTCTCTTTTATCCTTTAAAGACACCCCTTGTCCCAGTAATTTCATGTACTGTTGCCATCTAACATTACTTAAGCCCAGCTGTACCTTTTCCTCTCTCTTCAGTTTCTTTCTTTCTTTTCCCCGCATTATAATAATGGTCTCAGCAAAAGCAAAGTAAACCTCAGCTACTTTTGTCAGGGTCTTCTGTCTCACACAATGTCCTTTTGCCTCTTCTCTTTACACTCTTACCTCTTGTCAGTGCCTCACTCAATGGTCTGTTCTTCACCCTTCTTTCACAGGAGCCAAAGATTGTACCTTTTTCCCATCTCATTATTTGCCCCACTCTGTTTTACTGCCAGAGATTCACAAACCTTACTCTTCCATTCATTTCACTTTGGCTAATTCTGCATTTTCCTGCCCTATTTTTCTATCATTCTTAAATTGCCAAAAGCCCAACTCTTCTTCTTTGATCCAGTCATTCATTCTCTGCGTCCAAAGATGTAAACAGCACTTTAATATACCTGCCACTCACTCACTTTTATAATCTGGCTCTCAGTCGAAACTCTGCCCTCACTTTGAGATGAGAGTCCTGAACAGGTTCCAGTCTTTCAGGGACGAAGTCTTCTGTTAACGGACGGATGATAAATAAGCAAGAGTGTTACACATTACCAACCGGCAGGTGATAAACCCATCAAAAATACAGCAAACAAGATTTGCAAAGGCAGCTCTTTCTGGCTCCCAGCTGCTGCTGAGTTCCTCACTCAGTGGTAGTTCGTCACCTTTGCTGATTGCTGGGACGTTGTCTCCATGAGTGACAGAGGTTCCTGCAAAAAACTTTTCCATCCCTTTTTCCTCATTTTAACCACAGGCTGCAAGTTGACTAAGAGAATAATCCCTGTCTTTTTTCCTCCTTCTCTGTAAAAGTATGTAAGAAATTCCAGTTTATAATACTCTTCCACTCATTTCACAGAAAATCTAGAAGCCGGTTTTTGGTACCAAGTTCACTGGTGTATAATTAAATTAATTGGGTTAAAGCAAATTGAATTTAAATACAGCAAAGAACAAGCATAGATAAGAGGAGAACTATGCTCGTAGATGTTCTCTTTGCAGAATTGGAGATTCTGCAATCAAAACTTTTTGCAGAAAATTTTTTGCAGAATTTTGGTTGAAAGAGCATGTAGCATACTTTAATGTAGAAATTCTTTAATCCTGAATACTCATCTTATTTTTAACCTGCTCAGCTGTTTTAGAACAGCTTTTTTTATAAAGGTTTGTTTGCTTTTCCTAGTGTGCTGTTTTATATGTATAGGTACATATTCTGAGATCATCAAGTCAGTTGAAATAAAATACTAATTATGTTGGGACACAGCTGCACTATATGTATAGTAGACAGATAAATGAATTTTTTTTTCACCTATAGGAAACTCCCAGTGCAATAAAATATCTGTAGACTAAACACATCTCTTGGAAATCAAAAGGAAAATAAAAATCAATGCCATCCATTCCAACTGTGGCTTAGAGAGGCAATTTTGCAAAGTTCTAAAAGTTCCTTTTAACACCATGGTTCTCCTGGTTCTGTGGCTTAGATTCCCCACAATCATGCTCTCATTTACAGGCCTGACATGACTGATTTCACCAGAAAAGTTACCCATGATTGGGTGGCAGGAGATAAACCCATCAAAAGGTTTAACAAACAAATAAGAACTTGTTTGAAGAATGGAATTATCCTATTTTTGTCAGGAAGTGTGAGAATAGCCAAGAGTTTATCGTATTTACGAAAAGGAAGACTGGAAGCAGATTTTTTTTTTCCTTCTTTTAAGGTCGTCTCTTTAATCTGGAGCTGCGGCAGTGGATTTGATTTTTTATAAATGGTAGGTTTTATCAGGAATACGGTAAAGCATTTTACCAAGTTACCTTCCTCACATCAGTGACACGAAACTAGAAGACTGGAAATTCTTTTCCCCTCTAGTTTCCAACAACACATGTCAGTATTTGCAGTCACAAATAGATGGTGGCTTTGCTCTTCTTGCCCTCCCCTGCAAGACAACAGGTATACAAGCATATGTATATAACCATATATAAAGCGTTCATGTATATTAGACAAACTATTTAGTCTTCTTTTTTCAATGTATGTTTTGTTATATGCTCTAAACATTTTTGCCTATATATACTATAAAAGTAGTTCAGTTTAAAAGTATCATATCTAGTAAAAGCAAAGTTTTAGAAGAAACAGCTAAATAAAGATGTAGATAATTTTTAAGGTTTCTGTTTCTTACATTCACTTTAAAATACTCTGATAGTTTTCTATCCAGACAGTTTTTTAAAAAAAAAAAAAATTATTACCTGTTTAATATTTCCCCAAAGATTTTGTTTCTCTGTAAGTAAATGGGGCTCAACACCCCCCTCCCCCTAAACAAAGCAAGTCTTCTTTACCACCAATTATATTGTGCTTATTACAGAACAATGTTCTTATTGTATACTTGGGATTCATATACCTTGCCTCTTAGTGACAAGCTATCAATATATTTTATTGTTAAATCATTGTGGTCCTGATGCATATTTTGGACCACATTCTCATGTTTTTCATCTACATTGGCTTTAAATGCGAGCTATTCAGGAGTACAATCAGAGGATTTTCTGTCCCTATTTGTGGCTGGAGAACCAGATCAAGCCCGGGATTCAGTGCTTTAAAGGACTCCCACTGTATTTGTAGCATACCTGTAGTTTTTCTCTTCAAACTGCAGAAGGAGTGTTTTTGTGGTAGTCTCTTGATATTCAAGCCATGTTTTGTAGGTAAGATATATAACTGAATGGCCTTCAGCTTAAGAACATGGCTTTAGAAAGTGTATCTGCTTCTGCTACATACCCTTTCCAGAATTTTGATCATTTCTGTTAATCGAGTCCCACTGTCTCTTTCTGTTTGTATAGACTTTAGTGTCTTGTGGGGGGAGGGATTATATACCTAAAGTTATATTGATATAAAATAATACTTATGGGCCTTTCTAAGATCTGCCAGCTGAGAGAGGCAAGGTAAAAACAGTAACCAGAAAAGTGGAAACACTGTATTTCTGTGCTTCCCCACGGGTATCTGTGAAAAACTTGGCACAAAAGAGCACTACTAGGATCTCTGTAATCAATGTTACATTTGTGGAAGCTCACAGGTTTCTCACTAAAACAATTCAGGAGTCTCTACTGTTGGAGTATGAGTTAGAGTACATTCTGTCTGAGGAATCAGTACTAAGAGAGGCAGATGCAGTGGGTCAAGCTCTGCTAGTGGTCCAGGTGGTGGTTTCAGTGAAAGCTCCGTTCGGTTCGTGCTGGGAGGTGCTACCTGTTGGATCTCAGTTTGAGAAGATGTAGCCTTGCTGAACATTAATCACTGCACTGAAACTAGGAAAATCGCAGCTTGTAGAAAATTACAAATAATGTGAACACTAAACATTTGCTTTATCTGGAACTCTCAGTTCTCAACTGAAGATATTTTTCTACATGAATGTTCTGACTATCAGTATCTGACATAGGAAAATAGTAATTTCTGACCACATTCTCCTTCTGGACGGAGTAGGTGGTTCAATATCAACATCACTGAGATGTAATTGCTAGTGCAGTCTATTGAAACTACTGAAAAAGGATGATATTTTCAGCTACTAACCATGCTCTTTCTCTCCCTCCCTTTCTCTCTCTGGCTCATTCACAAAAAGTTCAAATTTTCAGTGTTCCTATCTTGATACACATTCTGTAAGAATTTAAATGTAATAAAATTGTAATTGCTGAATCTTTCGCATGTTCATAAGAAACATATTTCAGAAGTTGAATATACCTACAGCTGGGCTGCTTAAGAAAACTGAGTGCAATTTATTGTAAAGGGCCCGTATTTGCTGCCTCTACTCCACTTCTTTAGAAGTAGCACTTCTGTTCCGAAATGCCATGAAGGAATTATATTACTTGATATATACCTGTAATGTGGTTATTTTACAAAACCAACTAAGATAATAAGTTACAAAGCATCAAAGACTTGAAGAGATTGGATTAGTAAATCACCTAATTCAAATAAAAATGTATTTCTCACTGGCTTCCAAAAGACAGTAGATTATACTTCTATATAACACTTACATACTATATGTATGTTTAAATAGCACCTATAATGTTTTATATATATTACTATACATAATACTACATAATATCTGGTGGGTTAGAAAAAAAAGTATAGCTGTGAGGGACAGGTCTGATTAAATTCTGAAGCCATATGTTGGTACACAGAAAGATAATGTTTATGGAGAAATTAAACATTATCAAAACTGTGGTTTTGGTGCTCTTCATGGTAACTGTAATATGGATGAAAAAAATACGGTTAGAGAAGTTATAAAACAAGAAGGGAAAACTTCCCTGCAAAATAGGAATCTTTCTTTCAAGTTACTTGTGTTGGAGAGGTCTGGACAGCAGCAACATGAAGTGTTTGATGATATGTGCTTGAACGTCAAAAGCTTAGAAGAGTAATTGGAGTCCTTATGCAAACCTTTTAAGATTCTTTTGCTTCTCTGTCTCCCATTTTTCTATAGTCTTTACATCTCTCGGTGATCATGGTTTTACTCCTCTCTTTATTACATTGTGTGCCACAAGGACTTCAGATGATTCCTTGTGCACTTGAAGTTTCAAACAGTATTTTATTTTACAGACAGAAAGAAAAGTGGGGGAAAATATAAACAAATATACACAAATGACATATTTGTTCTGCTTGTTCTGTTCTCTTTATCTGTTCAACAAGCAGAACGCATATCAAAGTAGATTTGAGTCATTTGCTAAATAATATCTTCTAAATTATTTTAGGAAAAAATCCTAGTTTTTCCCCCGGCAATAACTATTGACTAATCTCTGTATGCAGTTCTTATCAGGAAGGCAGGAGGTCTTCAAGAGGGATAGGACTTCTTTGTTGCGTAACTGAGTAATTAACAGACATAGACAGATACACACATATACATATATCATCTTTTTACAAAAGAAAAAAAAAAGTCAAATTTTAAAAGGGACATAGTTAGCCTTAAATTCTGTTGCTGTCTGGATCATGCCTGATAAGAGGAGACAGTGCCTATCTATTTGATATTAAAAGTGAAGAGGTGACAGTAACTCTGCACCCAACCCCGTCAGTTACCTGAAGATGAATAAGCTGAGAGACTGAGAATCCCTTCCTGCAGCGCCATTCAATTTATAGCAATGGTAGGTTTCGCTGAAACAATAACAGGTTTTAGAAAGTCTACAGAAGTGTGACTTTGTTGACATCCTTTTATATTCAGTGAGGAATATTCATGTCTGAGGGTATGCGCCACTGATTATTGTGTGAATGTGGTTATCTGTCTCACAGATACTCGCAGAAGCCAGGCAGTAATCCCAAGGAAATACCATTGTTTTTATTTAATTAACAATTTTTATTAAGTCTTGTAACCATCTTGTAACCAACTTTGTCCCCTTAAGGACTTTCTGCCTTCTCAGAGAAAAATAATTTTGCATTATTTATCATGTGAATGAAGCCCCTGGCCCTGAAGTCTTTTGTATGTCAATGGATTTCTGTACCCACATGCCCAGATTTATCCCACAGCTTCTGGATTCTGGCCAGAAATATTCTCCATTCATGAAGGTGCTGAAGATACTTTTTAATAGTACGCGTCATAGATTTGGCATAATTTCTATTTTAGTATTCTGCAATTTCCAGTATAAAGCTTGTGATACATATACACATGCATATAGTGACATAAAGGCACTGCACAGTGTATCCAGATCTTGTGAACCCCACAGATTGTAAATTAAATAATTTAATATTTGAATTTTAGACTGGGCAATATTTTCTTTGGTTAGGACAGCAGTCTTCTGATTAATGTTTTTAATTTTAAGCAATGTCTAATACACACAATAATAAAAGTGATAGTTCAGCTTATAATGAGTTAAGGATGTTTCTGAGAATACACAAGAGGTTTTTAAGAGACTTCCAAAGTTTATGTTTACAGAGCAGAAGCCCACAAATTAACCGAAATACATTTTTCTAATCTTTTACTATGTTCGTGTATCTCTCGCTTTAATAATCGCAACATTGCTTTTATGAATCGTGCGTGTACTTTCAAGGCTGTATTCCAGTTAAAATAGTAAAATAACATTAAAAGAGTAAAGTAATATTTGCAATTGACTGCAGTGATAACCAGGAGGAAAGTAACACATACAGGATTACTAATGGTACAATTTCATGAAAGTTAATAACAAAAAAAATATATACTGAAAGAATGAAAGTAACCCATACATACACACCACTTTTTTTTAACTCCCACAACTTTGATGTATGTCAGTGGTGCTGCCCTTCAAACACAGGTTCCAAAGGTCCCCATTTGGACCTGGTTTACACCTTTCCCTATCGACCCGCGTTTCTGGCGCTGGAGAAGGAGCAGGGCTCCTTTTTGCCCTTTCGCGTTAGTCCTTAACTGATGTGGAGGATCTCTCTTCTGTGAGGTGGAGCGTGGCCTTGTCCTCAGGTATTCATCCCAGCCTCTGGGTCTGTCCAATTCCAAGCGAGTGAGATGAATCTCCTGCAGTACAAAGAAGTGTCTTAAAACCAGTTGTCCAATAAAATTGCTCTGTTTAATACTGTTAGGTTTACAAAACCAGCTTTTCAGATGTTAGTCCTTTCTCAGCAGAGTTCACAGGCAATGTCAGGAAACAATAGCCTGTGTCAGTGGAGATTCTACCTTGTGGAAGTAAGTGTATTAAATGTAGGGTGGATGGCGGCCTGGAACCCCATGCAGAGGTAAACATAAATAAACACCCACTGTGTTTTTTCTGTTTTCCCTGGCTGACCTCCACTGTGGTAGCTGAGCTTTCCTCTTGTGATATTTGCCAGGTTATATAAAAAAGATGTGCCTCCTGGCTGAAATGATGAAACATAAAGCCTGTTCTCAGGCTGTGGAAGCCTGATGGATGTGAAACAGCTGGCGGTCTGCGGCTGGGCTCCGAAAGGAAGTCTGAGAGATGTAATTGGTGCTATGGTTAAAAGTAAAAGATTAATAATTTTTTCTGCTTTAGACTGATGTATAGAAATCTGCACAATGTAAATTTGCTGATTCAGATATTTTTAAGAATATATAGAGAGGTGATTTATTGGAGTGGAACATTAGAATTGGGTACCTCCTGGTAAATTAAACTGGCATTTAACATACAAGGGGGGCAATATATTAAAAAAAAAAAAAATTTTTGCTTTTTAAATATCTGGCATGTGAGGTAGCCTGTCCTGCAAATAACTGAGGTATGCAGACAAATAGTACAAAGAAAGTAAGCGGGACAGAAAAGGGGAGTGGAGAGTGAAACATTTGATATGAAGAGGACAGAAAGTGGAAGTCTGTGATGCAGCCAAGAAGTGGTGAGAGAAAATGAGGAAGAGCCACAAAAGAAAGCGGGGAAGTGCTATCACTGACAACGGACAGCAGGCACAAAAGCCAAGAAAAGACAGCATTTAAATACCCTACGTACAAATAACATAGTACGTATCTAACAAGAGAGATGATAGAATTTTCCTGTGAGGCTGATTTCATAGAGGAAAGAAAGTGAGAGTATGTTATCAGGGAATGCACTAGCTTAGAAATGCTTAGACAGCTTTCAGAGCAACTCAAATGATTCATGAAGTAAGTGGGGGAGAGGTAAAACTTCCTTTTCTGAGAGGGAAAAGTTGGTCAGACAACAGAAACAGAGAGAGAAAAATATTAGTTGGGGAATCACAGATCATGGAAGGAATAAGGATAAAATTAAATAATGTTAGATTTATTCTGAGAATATTTCAGAATATTCATACAGGGAACAGGCAGGTTAGGAATGTAGAATTCTTGACAGATATATTTACCTCACTGGACAGAGAAGACTGTAAAAGAGAGACAGATTAGGTAAAATCAGGGTTCTGCCGAAGTCAGTGTCCAAAATCTTCAACAAAGCCAGGATTTCACTCAAAGGACCCAAAAGCATGCAGAAGAATTATTAGAAATCAGCAGATAACATCCTAATGAGCTAATAAAAAGGAGGAAATGGTTTAGAAGTGTAGAGACAGGAAAGAGAATAAACTTCAGAATACTGATCCCAAAGCTCAGAAAAGTTATTTTCCTGGCGTTATACGATTATGATTTAACACCAATGAAATTGATAAATGGAGACTTACAATTATTTTTGTATCATGTATATACAAAGCTGAATATGTATTCAGTATATTCAGATAGGTGAGTTCTGCATGTGTGTGTATATTCAGCAAATTTAAGTCAGGGCTGATATTTAAGTAGACATTACAATAGACCTCAGTTAAAATCACTCATGCCTCAAAGCTTATAGAAATCACTTATGTACAGATTTAGAATACAGTTGCAGAAATCATCTTTTTCAGAATATTCTAAAAAGTAGAACTGTACTATAAAAAGTTAAATACCCTTTAAATATATTATACTTGCTATTTTTGTTTAGTCAGCATAAAATGGCTGGTAAATAATCGAATACCTTTACTCTCTAAAAGTCTCCTAATCTGCAGATACACTGAAAGACCTGGGGATCCTACATGGAATATATACGAAGTGCAAATATCTGTCTGACGTCATGACCTGCAAAATCCAGCCAGGTCAAACCCTGCAGAAATTTCAGCTCTCTAGAATTTTCTGATTTCGTTTTGGATTTATCCATAATAACTCACCCTTTCAGATGTGAGAAGCTTAACAGCCTTCAAATTTGCTCATTCTCCCTGTACCTCTTGAAAAGTTTAATCCAGTAAGTAAACTCAGACCTCAAAATGCAGATGCAGCCACATCTTTCATTCAGCAAAGTAATGCCATGAATTGCACACCAGTTTCCTACAGATAATTGATTTGTATCAAGGTTTTATTAGGAGCTCACCCATTTTCAGACACTGGACACCTAGGAAAGAGTTGCTAGGAACACCCTTATAAGTGGGACAGAACCTTAAAGCATGACATTGGATTAAGGATTTTCCAACAATATTTCTCCTCTATGGATTTCATGTGCGAACATGGTACATATTCTTGAGAGGGCATGAGTAGGGTCTCTTTCTTCTGTCTTGCTGTCTGACTTCATGAGACATTTAGGAGTGACTTATTTTGAGAAGCTTTATCTTTCCATCAAACTGGTTAAAAGTAGCCAAGAAGTTCAAAATTTCCTAGGTGGAGACTAGAAGCAAAGTATATAGATGGTACAATCACAGAAGACTAATTCCCTGTAATTTATTTAATCATATTCGTAAATAAAAAATTCATCTTGTCATAAAGAAAATAGAAATTTAAAAAAAAAAAAAGTGGGGTATTTTTGAGTACATTCCTATAATTCCTGTTTTCTTAATGGAAAAAATCAGAGACTGAACGTTGGCTGCAGCTTGAATGCCCTGTCTGTCCTGTGCGTGTTATGTTTACAGCCATATTTAACTTAGAAGTCTTGCATTTAATTTATAAAAGAAGCTATAACATGATGTATTCCCAGCTTTCCAGCTTCACAGGTATCATGTAGCTAAAATGATAGAGTAACTATTACAGTTCTACACATATATTTCAGGAATTATTTAAAGTATGATTTATATATGCTTTATGCAATGCAGGAAATTAAAATCAAAAGAAGGGAAATTCTATGTATATGTAGAAAATTATTCTTATATTTCCTTTACATATTCTTAAACTGACTTCACTAGCAAAATCATCAGATTGAATGCTCATGCCCATATAACATACAGTTCCATTTTAAATTAGGAAAAATATATATTATTTTATAATGCTGATATATGATGCTGGGCAGTTATAACACTGAATGCAACTGTTTTTAAGTATCATTTTAACTTACTTTGCATGACCGCCCAGGAAAAAAAATGCTAAAAGGTGGGGGTAGCAAGGACTAACGTGTTCATTGCACACTGAGGATCTTCCAGCTCTATTAACTGCTCTCCGACCAAGGGCTGCCGCAGCGGGGGACCCCTCGCCCCGCGGGGGGCGGAGGCGGGCGGCGGGGACGTCCCGAGGCG
>NW_009207329.1:10753-21831 GCF_000690835.1 Fulmarus glacialis | reverse complement strand
GCTGGGGTCGGCTGGGGCTGCCCGACTCTGGCGTCGGTATTTCTGCTGAGAGGGAGTGCTGCTTTCAGCAGTCCTGTATTGATTTGCCTCACCCGAGGTCACCTTAGAAGATGATTTACATTAAGAAAATCAATTTTTTAAAAAGTCATTGCTGGGAGCAATGCTTGATTTCTAAATCCAGAGCACAACCGAGCACGCGTCTGAGTTCAAAGAGTTACCCAATTCTTATGAAAGGCAGCAGGAAATCTTCTGCCCACTCCATAGCTTTTCACTGGAAACATGCACAATAAAATTTCTATCACTATCTCACTATCGTAACTCCAAAAGACTTAAAAGCAAGAGACTGCTTTCTTATCATTTTGGCTTTTTCCAACCCTGCCTGAAGTTGTTAGCAGCGACTCCTTTTTCTTGGAAAGGAAAAAGGGGGTTTGAAATGGAGTTCTTTCCAAGTATGTCGCCCCAATTTCATCATTTCCTTCCTTAGTGAAACACACACATTCACCTACTTTTTAATAATAGAGAATCAGATGATACTTAGTCATCCGTTGCTTAAGGCTCTGCACGGATGTCATGCAGTGTGCACGGTAACTCATCAGTGTAACGCCGGGAACATTGCCCTGCCACCAAAGTTCATTCGTGGTTTTTTCCTAATGGATAGCTAGATGCTGTATATACATAAATGTTCCGCATCACTCCCTACAGAGGTCCCAAAAACATTTTACCGTGCTCTTCTCAGCTCTGAGGGTTGCGCTCTGCAATCTCTGTGAGGACCCCGAGGGCCAGAGTCCCGGAGGCGAGTCCTCGTGCCAGCCATGGCGGTGAGCTGGCTGCTGCCCCGGCTCGCTCCCGCCCGCAGGCAGGCTGCAGGCACCAGCCTGAACACAAATGTCGCAGGGAGAGGCAAAACTGGAAGAGAGCTCAGCGGGGCAGAGGCCCCGGCTCGCTCCGGCCTGCCTGCGTTAGACAACCAGGGCAAGATTCCAAGGAGGGTGTAGACAGTGGGATGATGGTTAAGGCATCTTGACGTGGGATTTTCTTCTCCTTGTGCAGTGGAGCAAGGTGGAGAACGGCTGAAGGACCTGGGAAGAAGAGTAAGAGTTGAGCCACGAGCAGAAGAGCAGAGGCAGGAGCTGATGTCTCTGTAAACCCAATGTTCAGCGTTATCCTAAACCTCCTGAAGGAACTGATTTATCCACAGAGATTTTTCTCAAACTCTGTTTTGGAAATCTGTCCTCAGCCAGAGCCGTATTTATACCGGCTTGCTGCGTGCTCGCCTTCCCTCGGAACTAGACCGGGCGCTTTGCCACCAGCCGGGTGACCGGCTGGCCCGGCTGCTCTGCCTCACAGGTGGCTGCAGGACACGCTGTCCTGGGGACCTACAGCCTCCGCCTGTATTTTCACTACTGGAGTACCCGAGCAGCACGGCGCTTGTGCAAACGCAGCCCGGTTCTGACAGCAAAGGGTCTGCACATCCTGTCTATGCATCCGCATTTGAGCTGGATAAGGCTAAGCTTGCCATGTTATGTGACAATTCCTAGCACCTCCCTCCAAGACTTCGTCTGCCACCAGTCTGTCTCCTTAGATGGCCATGAATCACCAGCCCCTTCCCTCTTTACTCTCCCACCTCACCCCACCTCTCCAGTCACGTAACTCCTGGCCAGGTCCAGGGGTCTCTTTCTGCTCCGGTTTGCCAAACTGCCCCTCCGCCTGCGGGCAGAGGACACCATGCTGGTCTCCTGTTTCAAAGGGGATAGCAGTTGCAAGAGCAATAACTTGCCAGTCAGCCTGTGCAGCTCCTCTGCCCCACCACAGGTACCTTCAAAGTCTGAACTATCGTCCTAAAATATACTGTATTCTTAAAATAGTTTAAAATTTATTTACACTTCAAAAAGTTGCTTAAATAATACATTAGTCTGTGATAGACGGTAATTTTTTGAAGTCTTCACTAATGTATATATTTATGGACATAAAATGTAATTATATGTTTTTTATAGTCATTTATCCTCTTTTCAGTCCACTACGACTATCTGGCAGGATGCTGTCAGCACTCCGAAGCGCTGACTGCACGCGATGCCTGCTAGCTGCATCCACGCACTTACAAAACGCACGCGTCAAGTGCTGCACATTTCCTGGTGTCAGCACCATTTGCTCAACACATGACAGACAAACGGACGGATCTGGGCTTTCCTGCTGATTGTTTTTTCCAGAGAACGGAGGCATCTGTTCCTGAATCTATTAAGTGAAATATGGATAAAGTGTTAAAATTACCAATAAAAACAAACGGTGTTGTTGCAAACCTACAGTACGTTACCTTTGGAATTACACAAGGATAATAAATGGTTCTCCAAGTCTACAGTAATTGGGAAGCGTCACTGAGATGCTGCTACCAACATAGCTGGGCCTGGAGCAAACATTTATTAAAGCTCCTTAATCTGGGCTACTTAGCCATCCTTAACCAGGCTGAGTATTACTGCACTTTGCATTAAAACCAGTGAGATGAGCTATGTACACACCAGCTGAAGGAAAGACGGCAGATTATGAATCCCAACACTTGCGAGAATAATCAAATATCTCCCCACTCTCGTTTGGTATCACAGTAAATTTGGTGACTACTTGCCAGGGTTATTCAGCGTATTAGGAGCTTCCTCATCACAGAAGTCCCCTTTGGCTCAGGAGGCCCTTCAGCTTTGAATTTTGTATTAACCAGTCCTGACTGGCCAAAGGTGTGTTACAGGAGTTTTCTGGAGCCATTAGCATCCAGGTATTTTCATCTTGTATGTTCAGCCATCTCTGAGCAGACTAACACAGCAGTACCGTCAGGCTCTTCTGTCTCCACGACTGGATTACATGAATTCAGTTACATGCGCCAGACAACTTTTTCTTAAGCATTTGCTTTACATCCCCATCCTGTGCATTTTCTGTCCTTATCTGTAGGACAATGCTCTGCACTAACTTTGTGTTTTGCTTTTTCCTTCACACATTTAATTGCTTCATTTTAAAAATGTATGCAGACAGCAGGCCCAATTGCCTCTAATTGAAAATGGGAATGTTGAAGCTCATGAATTATCCCATTTTAAAATGGATAAAATGAGAGGAGAATTAGGTAATTACGCGGGGGGACAGTGGGGAGGAATGAGGTACATCCATCTATTAAAATAAAAATGCAGGATAGTGTTTCCTACCTTATTTTAAGTTTGATGAAGTTAACCTTTCTTTTTTTGTCATACATCAAATATTCCACAGAAGTCTATTGTATTTTAGGTTCGACTGGATGTTTTTATTCACCCTGCTGCTAAGAGAAGTGGATTCTGATACCAAATTCAACACTGAATTTATGAGTGCTGCCATTCAAAAGCAAGGACCAAGCAGGGGTGGAAGGATATACCATTGTGGAAACATCAGAACAACTCAGATAAAACTGTACGCAACTCTAGGAAAGGAAAACAGCACCTCTATACAAACACCGAAAGGTCTTCAGCCCCTTCTGCCTCTTGTAATGGCGTTTCAGGCTCTTCTGCCTCTCGTAATGGTTTTGTAAATCCTTTCCACCAGAAGGATCCTTCCATGATTTGAAATGCTGGAGATGTGTGAACACAACAGAAAGGAGGAATTTAACCAATGTTCAGTAGAATCAGGTGGGACAAAGAGTAAGTTTTCCCAGTCCTGTAGGTTTCACAGACATATTAATGTTGCTAAGATTTTTGCTTTGTAAATCATCCAAAACCAAAATTCTGCCCGGAAGTGCCCTGCTATCACTGGGAAAATAGATCGCTGTACGGCAGGGGTACAGACTCGCCAAATCCTGCCCGAAGGGCCAGCTCCAGCTCGTGGATGCTGAACCACCTGCGCGTTCTGGCGTGCGGCTGCCAGACATGGCCCAATAACCCAGCAGGTACAGTTATGTCAAAATTATCATAGTTCTACTAAAAATTAGGGGAGAAAAGCAAATGAGTTACTAAATATTTAAGGTCCCCGGAAGACACGCTACTGAAAGAGGTCTGTGGCTTTCATAGCAGGGCCTGAGACTACCTCCAAAAAAGAAATCAGCCAGTTCCTCCGTGATAAAGGTCTGTTTGCCTGAAGTAAATGGACAAGGAATCATACTGATATAAAGGGAAAATAGGTCAGTTTTATCGCAGCTATTTTATGCAGATACTTTCTTCAATAAATAAAGATTTCTCAATTCCTGTATGGTATATTATATATTCCTACTCTTTCATTTACTCTCCAAAATGAAAGACCTGAGTGACTGCACTGGATTTGCTATAATATTAATTAATGCATAACACTCCAATGTTGAATTTAGCGATGGTCTAACCACATGATATTCATAAGTGCTAAATGATTATGCCTAAGCATGCGAGTAATAACGTTCTTCCTAGAGAAGCCCAAGAAAGCATGGCATCAAAGATTTAAATGTATGAACCCACAGGACGAATGAAGAGTAAGAGGGAAAAGAATTAAAAATACATATATTTTTTAAAAACTGAGATACCTCAAAACCGTATTGCTGTCTACCACTTAGTATGTAAAGGCTGGGAGAGCTGTGGACAGCAAATGCTTTATCCAGAGTGAACAGGGTTTCCCTTCCTTCTTAGCAGCTGGCTGGGAGGAACTAAACTTAGCAGGCCTGAGGTGTAGGAAACCAGATAGCACGGTGTATGGCTGGATAGGAAATACAGGGCTCAATGTGTTGGAGGTTAAGATTAAGCCCTGACTTCCTTTGGGTCTATTTTAAATGGTGGCAGATGATGGCATGCTTTCTTACAACAAAATGACAGATGATCAAAGGTCGAATATGATCTGTATGCCGAGCATTTGTACAAGGACCTTTCTTGGAGGGACTGGGCAGGAAGCGTTTTAACGTGGTGTCTCATACTTCCCCTCCTCTGTGTTTGTTCAAAACATATCAGTAACCGGGGAAAGCTGGATGACTGGCTGCGGATAATCGGCCTAACAGCCTGCGCCTGCGACGGGAGAGCAGTTGGTTTTGGACAGAGCGAAAGAAAGATTGCCACGGCCCCAGCCATTGCTCGTGTGAGGGAAACAATACGGCAGCACTCGCCATACTCACACTTTCAGGTGCTACAGCTGGGAAACAAAGATAAAACATCTTGAGGGCATCTTTACACACTCCCCTTTCCGGAGGTAGTCAGGGATAAAAGCAGAAAAAGTGAAAAAACATTTTGGAAACTCTGCACTTTCCAATTGCCATTTTAAATACAGTTTTGCAACACCTATGGCAAATAGGATGCAAGACTCGCTGGGCCGTGCTGACTACAGATTGCACACTTGCTAAATTTGCTATTATTATGTATTACCTGTGATTGGCACTGAGGCAGCCAAAGGAGGACTCTACCTTCACGTGAGATTGAAAAACACACAAGAAAAACAGTCTTTGTCCCAGAAAGCGATGGGGTACCTGAACACAACAGCCGTGCCATCTATCATAAGGCTCACTTCCCTCCCACCCTGCTTCTCACCCCGAGAAATCTGCAGGACAAAAGCCTGTGTTTGAAAATTCCTTTTAATCAAATTTTTCGTCTTGCCTCAGGCAGTGCTGCAACAGTCCGGGGCTGGTCAGCTCCAGCTCTGGAGCCCCCGGCAGCTCGGTAGCTGCCCCTGCCAAATACTTGTCCTACTTCGCTAAGGCAAAGGAACACTTGCCAAGAACGATAACTGGGATCACTTTGCTCCTCTGAAAATCCACAAACCCCAATTTATTAGTTATAGCAAGAATTTTATTTGGCTGAAAATAAAGAGATCTGTTCACCCCACAATTTGTGAGGATCCTGCTGACAGCACCTACGCTCGTGAAAAATGATGTCATTTGTAAGTGCAGCTGCGTGGACTCTTAAAAAGCAGCATAAAGCTGCTTCCATTGAGATTTGACACTGGCTTAACAGAGCAGGGAGAATCTTTAAGTATAGAATATTAAATATGTATTTGAATCAGAAAAGCATTTTCTGATGTTAGGTGGGTGGGAAATCGGGAGCGCGTTTTGTAAAAAGCCATTGTGTTTTCTCTACACCCTGTCCTTCTGCCTCTGGCAGCGCAGACCATTTCACTTGCTATCAGGATGCCAGCAGGAGTCATGGGAATGGTGATTTGAAGCACAATTTTAAAATGCACGCTACAGTCTAGACAGTGAGAGGTAAATATCCTCTTAAACTCCTCTGGGTTGTATGGAGGAATACAGGTACCATTTCCATGTGACCTTTCTAGGCTTTGTTAGCTTTCCGACTGTTTCTATGAGCAATATCGGACTACAGCCAGCTCTGAGCGTGAGTGAATCCCCATGGAGAAGATGGTGGGTATGTCATGCTACAGACATGTTGCATGTCCCAGGCCTCCCGAGGACGGCAGGAGAGAACTACGTAGCCCTCCTCCCGCTCATCCGGCTCTTGGCAGGTATCTCCAAGCTCCTACAACACAAGAGGGGGAAGGAGCCTAAAGCTCGCTTGCCAGCCACCATATAGAAACAAATTGGCACAAGCAATAGATGGGTATTTTACTGCTCTGAGCAAAACAGCTCATCAGCAAGGCAACCAAGGGGAAAAAGGTGGAAATAATCCCACCTAGATGCATTATGATAAATTAACTTATAACTGGACTAAGAGCCAAGATACACAAACCATAGTTTTGGACCAGTGGCTGAACCACCCACTGGGATTAATGCAAAGATCCAAAGCATTCTCATTCAATGCAAAGTATCCTTACTATCAGAAGAATGGGAAAAAATATCCAAAATGCCATTTTGAGTTAAAGCAAATATGTTGTTCAACAAGTTTTAAGTTCTGGATTTCATAAAAACCACCTTATATGTTGTTTTTCACAACAAAGTAGTCACTTTCAAAACAAAAACATGATTTTGGGGGTTGAATTTTCAGTATTTTTGAAATTGAATGTTCTGTTTAGAATCATAGAATCATTTAGGTTAGAAAAGACCTTTAAGATCATCAAGTCCAACTGTAAACCTGACATTGCCAAGTCCGTCACTAAACCATGTCCCTAAGCGCCTCATCTACACGTCTTTTAAATACCTCCAGGGATGGTGACTCCACCACTTCCCTGGGCAGCCTGTTCCAAGGCTTGATAACCCTTTTGGTGAAGAAGTTTTTCCTAATGTCCAATCCAAACCTCCCTTGGCGCAACTTGAGGCCATTTCCTCTCGTCCTATCACTAGTTACTTGGGAGAAGAGACCAACCCCCACCTCGCTACAACCTCCTTTCAGGTAGTTGTAGAGCTCGATGAGGTCTCCTCTCAGCCTCCTCTTCTCCAGGCTAAACAGCCCCAGTTCCCTCAGCCGCTCCTCCTAAGACTTGTGCTCCAGACCCTTCACCAGCTTCGTTGCCCTTCTCTGGACACGCTCCAGCACCTCAATGGCCTTCCTGTAGTGAGGGGCCCAAAACTGAACACAGTATTCGAGGTGCGGCCTCACCAGGGCTGAGTGCAGTGGGACAGTGTTTAGAAAGTGTTTAGAAAACACTAAAACATTTGCCAAGTACCCTAACTCTGCCTTGTGTCTCTGGCTGAAAGCTTTTGCTAAATTCAAGATAAAATCACTCATGCTTCCAGTCTCTGTAACCTATCTTCTGGCAGATCACCCAGCTCTAATGGGCAATTAACAAGTGTGAAATAGGGATAAAATCTCAACAAAATGTTGCGCTCAGTTCTGGCCCATTCCTCCCACAGATGTCACAAGGACACGCAGGAGCAATTCGGATAAAGGCAGGCTGTGGTGACCCGGGTAAGCTGACGCAGGAGGACATGAGAATCCTCTACCTGGCACCTCCTCGTCCCACAGCTTGGGGTCTTCCTACAGCGTGACAGCTATTAACATTTCAGCATGTACACTACAGACCAGTACGGACAGCGAGGCGACGGGGAATAAAAGACACAAATGTCTCTGCCTTCAGGTTTAAAAGCTCAGCAGAATTAAGGTATTAATTCTCTCAGCTGCGAAAGAGCCCCCACAATCTGTCTCAGAGTAGAGGGAAAGACAAGATCAAATGCTGCCACAGTGAAAGGTATGAAGGTTGACAGGGCCACATTTCCTCATTCGTTGTACCCGTGTTAGACTGACTGCCAGCAAAGGAGATCGCACTCCAGCTTTACCCCGGCAAGGTGTCCCTGGGTGGCAGAGAGCTGCCGTTGCCGAGCCCTCACCACCTCCAAAGTGTACACTGTAGGGAGCACGGAGAAGGACGTCTCGGGGTAGGAAGGGCTACGACTGAGCCATGCGAGCGCTTTGCAGCTGCTGGAGTGGGTCCCGGGGCACGTCCTCACGCTCCACCTGGCACTGTGTGGCCAAAGCTATTGCCAAGGTATTTCATCCTCACCGTGACCCCCCTCTGGTAAAAGGATGGAAATGATTCTTCCAGCAGATCAAGCTGGCAAGGCGGAAGCTGAGCTTTGAACTACATATCCATTAAAAATGGCATTCTTTATGTTCACTAACATAAATATTTTTTAGTATTTAGACCACATTTTTGTTTGTAGGCTTTGCCAACTAAAAACTTACCCAGAGCCTTCTGGAGTCATTTAAGATGTGACCTCCCTGCAGAACGCAGAAGCTTCGAGGAAATTATAGGGCCTTGGTTAAAGGAAAAAATCGTTTATGTTGCTTAAAATAATTTACAGCATTTAAAAATATTCACTATATTTAAGCGTATCAGACAGAATTCCCATAGTTTCACAAATGTTCCTTGAAGACTGTGAGTGTGAGTGACAATTGTCTCCACAGCAAGACTCAGCATTTTCAGGTGCTCCAGCTTTAATTCAGCATCGAGTGAAATAGCAGGACAAATAATTAATATTGTTCTGTAAAAGCAATGGCCAGGTATTACATACGTTTTAATCAGGCCTGATGAGAAGGCTCAGGATTTTTCTTCTGAACAGTCCCATTCTAAATATAGGCCTGGCATGGCTTTACCGGGGGAGGTACAAGGGAGCTGTAGCCTCCCTCCTGGTATTGCCCACACGTTTTGTGCCATGGGACACGGGAAGGTCTGGGCAGCAGCCATCCTTCAGTGTGATAGTTACGACCACAGACGTGACATAAACTTTATCTCTGAAAGGGTACTAAAGTAATCAGAAAGGCTATGCAGGCTAATGGCAAAGGCCATGATTCACCCTGAGCCAGTGTGGCTGGAAGGATAAGCACAAGCACTAAAGCACAGGAGTTCTCTTGCCAGCTCTGCCACTAAGTCCATGCAAATCACTTAATCTTCCTATTTGGTTCCCCCTTTGCTAAAAGGGGAATGTTAATATTTATTTACCTTCCAACTCACAGGCATGTTGTGAGGATTAATTAGTTAATAACTGTTAAGTGCTTTGAAGATACAAGTGACTGTGCAAAGCACTAAGTATTATTAACTAACATTAGGCTAATGGTGCAGATAGGAGTGGCAATTTTCATTAGCTGTATCAAAGCAGAGCCCAGGATTCAGCCCCGAGATGCATGCTAGCTAGTGAAAAATTAACAAGGTTATGAGAAAGATTAAAAGAATAAAGTAAATTTATTTCCACTGGTCCACAAGAAAAAATAAACAGCTCCACCATTCCTGACCTAGCAAAACCACAGCTCTATTAATAACTCAAGACCACATTCTGAAAGCTGTTGCTTTGCACCTTGATTAGTCATTTCCATCAATGGAAAGTGCAAAGTGTTATAGTTTTGAGTTGGTGGCAATTTCCTAACATCTTGCTCTGCACCTGTGAGAGTGGTGGCATGCAGTTTAAGGCAAGCAAGAATCGAGCGCAGCATGCGTTACGTACTACAATTTTGCACGCACTTGCTTGGTGTTTATTTCTATGAAACTGTGAGAAATCTGGGCAGTTACGGTACATCTTTACGAGAAGGCTGGTTGTGCGTTCAGGTAGCTCTCCTGATACAAAGAAAGGTACGATACAGGTGGCCAGCCTAAGGTTTGCGAGGGCCAGCTCACACCTCTGCCTTACGCTACTATTATAATTCCAGCAAAGATAGATGGTAAAGACACAGCCTGGAAAGTTGAGACAGCAACTAAAATAACTTCGGAAGATGGTTCCTCAGAGCAGCTGTCCACATAGCTCTGGTGAGGAAGCCAGGTGCAGCCCCTAAAAGCCACCAGCAACTTACACCTGCGGACCTAAATCACTTGTTGCTTATACGAAAAGACCAGGAATTCCCCAATTTCAATTGCAATCAAGTCTTTTGTTGATGCTTGCAAATAATTTGCACTTCATGTATATAACAATATGCATTTACATCTTAGTCTCTGTATGATTCTCAGTACTGTAGCTCCAGGTGCACACGGCAACATTTTCTCAACTCTCTTTTTTTTCACTTCCCTGCCTGGGCTGGCAAACTTAGTTTTGGTTCTTTCTTTTTTTAATTACTTTAGTGGTGGCAGAGGTGGGTAAACACAGAATGATTTTAAGAGGGAAAGAAGATAACGCACTATAGGCCTCTGTTTTAGTAATTCTTCATACAACTGTTCTGGTCCTGGCCAAAATTTTTAACTTCTATCATCTCACGACATCGTTGTGCAAAATAAAGATTAAAGTGAGCCTTACGGGACAGAGAAACACAGAAATGGAAAAAGCTGAGAGAGAAGGATTCCAGTTACCTCCAAAAATGTGCAAAACTCTTTTTTTCTTTTGAGTGATATAAAAGTACCTTAAGCCCTGCTGCTGTGAATGTCTGTCGGCAGACATAGGACTTACTGTGGGGCAAAGATGACCCCCCGGACTCCTTCAGACTGAAGATGCAGGCTCTCGGGCAGATGGACGATTAAGGAAGCAACGCAGCCAGCCTCTGCCGCACTCCTCTGGCCCAGCTGCGAGGAAGGAGGCAACTCCTCTACTCTCACTTCCAGGTTACAAAGCTCAGAGGCACAACGCGATTCTCGGTACAGGTTTGTCACCGGCACAAGAAGTCTCATTTTTCTCTGCATTACAATGTGCTAAGGCCTTTGGGGATCCCTACCCTGTGCTCAGAGCCTCCCAGGGACTCTCCTCCTGGGGAGGGCAGGAGAAACTCCTTTGTGATGCCACCTCCTCAACAACACTTCTCTCAGAAGAGAGGCAGCTG
>NW_009207329.1:0-10739 GCF_000690835.1 Fulmarus glacialis | reverse complement strand
CCCAGTGACAGCTCCTTAAGTCCGATGTTCAGTTACGAGTCCTCGTACACTGTTGCAGCAGGGTGGCAAAATGTAATTAACAGTTAGGTACGTGAAGTTATTGTTGTAAAATTGAAATACAGTAAATATCTTCAACAACTGCATCTCAACACAGGAAACGTAAGAGGCTGAATTTCACGCTTCAGCGTAGGGCTCAGAGTAGTGGCTACTGTTAAAGACGCTTGACATTTTAACAGTGTTCTGACTATCAAGCTCTGCTTTCAGATACTTATAACGTGACTAAACATTAATGATTTGAAGTGAAGGATTATGTAACTCAACACTGACTTTAGACTGATCTATTTATCTCAACAACATGTGGGGTTTTTTCCTTCTAAAGTACAATGAACTAAATCTATTTTTCATGTTAAAAATATATCCATTGAGATATATCTCTTCCTGCGTCTTATTTAATAAGCACTAACATTAGCTCAAGATTTCTGTTCAACTGCAAAAACAAATGCACATTATAAATATATCTACAATCCACTTATAACACTGGAAAGGTTAAAAACATCTAAGCAAGGACAAAGGCCAACTACTTACTCAAAATACTTGCCCCTTGGATGTATTGTTGCTTAATCATTTTTTACATGATTTTACTTTTGCTGCTGAAATTACTGGCTATCGTTTGACACATAGTGTTGGACTAGAAATACTATAAATCTGAAATGCTAATGTCCTTTCCACTGCATGTGATTCCTACCAATCCAATACATCATCCACAGTTACTTTTATCTCAAGCCAAAACTAGCAAGGGCAAAACACAGTCTTTTACTGACTTTAGAGCTTAGTCCATTAAATTTCGTGGTTTTTCAACCTCCAAAGCCAATCACAGGCTGATAGCACCATCCTGGATCTTATTTTGCGATATTATGAGCCCAGCTTCTACACACAAGGGGAGCATGGCGGGGGCTGGGAACCTTCTCCGAGGCAAGGATGCACATTACTCACCGGCTGCCTGACAACGGGGGTAATTGCTTTTTATTTTTTAAACATATGGTGAAGGGCAGGCATAGCCAGTGCAGAAGTTTCCGCAGAGCCTCTGGGGAAGAAGAAGAAAAACACTTCATGCTCTTTGCCAAGACGTTTTAGATGCAAAGTGGGGCAGCAGCAAACCTGAACCAAGCGACTGAAGCCCTCGCAAGCCATCCTTGCAAACAAGGAAAACAACCCTTCAGTAACAGATTTTTTTAAACAACCCATAGAAAAGCAAGCAAATGCACATGGTTACAAATAGCATCGCTTCTTTTCATACACGAACAAGAGATGCTGTTGTTTTAAAGGGTGAAAAAATATAGGCCTTTGTGAGCACAATATCCAGTGCTTCAAAACCTGCTAAATTACCAACGCATCTTCTAGATTTGCGGGAAAGGCACACGCTCAGCTTCATCTGTTGTTCACACACAGCACAAGTGAGCAAATCCAGCACACTTTAAATTATTTTGAGCAGATCTGGCACAACTTTTTGCAGTTCAAAAGAAGCTGCCACAGCATCCATAGAAGGTCTGTAATCATTCACTCCACAGCGTACTGGGCACAGAGAGGCCATGGACACAGTACAAAGTCAACTCAAGCATCTCGTAACTCTTGCTGACACTATAACAGCTCCCAAGGCCAAAAGACAAACACCGTGATTCCTATGCGTGTTGCTCATAGTCTAAAGAAAGATAGTCTCACTCTGAGGGCAAAGGCATTTTTCAGTTTTCTTGCATAACTGATTTTATATGTAAAGTTAACATTAAACAACTGGCTAGAACTGATGAGAAAACACCATCTTTTATCAGGAGAAAACCAGAGTTAGAGCATCCACCATGGCTACAATTCAAAGTAACATCAAAGCGCTGTTGTATCCAGGGCAGCAGAAAAAGACCCAGCAGAATTCAAGACACCAGACAAAGAATTTCCACCGCAGACTGCCGCATCTCCTGCCTACCAATTCCTATACAGAACGTTTGCTGTTCGGTGCATAAGCCCCACGCAAGCTCTTGTCTCCGTAACTCTGAAGAATGGAGAGGGCAGTGAGGAATGAGGGTATGGATACACCTGATTAATTAAAGGCTAAGAATTGTAGTGCTACTGTTGTTGTCGTCCCATAAACCTTACGGTGCTGCACTAAATATATGAGATATTGTGAAGAATACAAGGTTAAAAACTGCTACAGAGACAGTGTTGAAAGTTTAGTCAGGAAATCCTCACCCAAGTTCATTTTCTCTCAGATTCCTTGAGACATTATGCTTAGACTACATGCAGCTTTCTTAACATTTTCTGAGTTTTGCTAACTCTCCACTGGCACAGAATACAGTCTTGGGTTCATTAGAGATCCGTTTAATCATGTAGCAGCTAAGCACTTGGAAAATGAGGCAGAAGTGGATCTGCAACGCTACAGTGATAGCTGTTTACAGCAGGGTCACTGCTGTATAAATCCAAACATCGTTACAACAGCTGTATTCAATTTTGTAGGTGCAGAGGTCGTTAATAAGTAAGATAGAATCATGTTAATCCTTGAAAACAAATTAACTGGTTGATTTTTTTATTACTGAGTCCACATATTTCTCATTTTTCTGGTTGGCAGCGCTGCAACCTATTAGTTAAGAGTGGCTTGTTTGCTCTGTAAGAGCTATTGTGCAGATGTCAAAAAATATATATCATTATATAAATTATAAGTTTAAAATCAACATGTTTCTTAATGGCATAGTATAAATTAATAGAATATAGGGACTTTTTTTAGCTAGACTTCAAATAAAATATGTAAATGAGAAAGACATTCAAACATTGAAAAGCCACATCAACATGCTGAGTTTATTACAGAACAGTTCACTAGAAATTAACTGGGTACTAATCTTTTAATACTGCAGCTGATCCTTAGTCAACCTGTTACAAGACTAAATTGCCATTCCCAGCTGTGCCATACTATAAGAGGATAAACATCAGAGTGGTCCTTAGGAACAACCTATTTCAAGCGTATCTGCTCAATCTTTTACAGCTAATCAGAGCTACGTTAACAGAGGAAAAGCCACCAGAAGGGAATGTATGTGAATATGAATTCAAATGCTGCAGTAAGGCACAGATTTTTTTTTAAACGTAGTAAGACACTCAGTATTAAAAGGCTGAAGAATTGAGAAATTAATTCAGCCCAAGAATTCATTTCAATAAGACTCAGGGATCTAACACTCAAAAAACCTGGGCCTACGTACTTAGGAGAGTCTCTCTTCTCTCATTGCAATAAAGCCACAGCGGAGCTCGGGGCCGTGACGTCCCTAAGTGCTCAGGGGGTTCCGGAGAAGACTCCTTGGGCTCCCACATCAGAAGTTGCGGTGCCAACCAGAGCATGACGTACATTTGGGAAACCAAATGTCTCTGGCTCTTACCGGCTGCTACATAAGCTAAATTTCCACTGAAACAAGTTGTGCTCAGCACTTTTTCATACTCATTGGCTTTTTATTCCACAAATGCATTTTCTCTTTCAGTTTCTCCAACTTTCATTTTCATTTGCACTTTCATTTGTACCTTTTGCTTCCTTCACAATTTCAAGATGACTACTCTTAAGTCACAGCTGAGCACTCACAGAAAGTCTTGTCTAAAAAAAGACTGTCAGCATTTGTAAGCTTTTTAAGGCAGAAATAGTTATTTACTGTTTGCACAGCACCTAAAGCTATAGGATCTCCAACCTAGCTAAGGCCTTTGGTCAGTAATGCAATATTAATGTTACACAGTGATTTTAAATTTAATTTTTTTTTTTTTTTACTTCTGTTGCCTATGCAAGAAAAGCGTGTTCATGTTAATTGACAGATGACCAAACGCCACTTCTTTTTATCATTCCCATCTTATTCCAAGATGACAATATAGAATAATTGCATAATCACGCTGTTTATTTGATATACTACAAAATGGCCAATAACTTCCTTCACCTCCCAAAACATTTCTGTGGATAAACAATGACTTCTAGAGAAAGCTGTTTTACTACTGTCTTTCCATTACTTACAGAAATACAGACTAGGTAATTTTTAATATTGATAAGACCTAGCATATGGCTGTGACCTGGCTCTGCAGAAGCCACCCTGATGCTTCTACAATCTAGCCCCCAGTTCTGGAGAAATTACCAGAGGAAGGAAAAACTGTTTTTCCACTATCACCACCACCCAAGGCAGCACCCACTCCATGTTGTGGGGCAGGAGGGGCTGTGTTCCCTGCCTTCTCCCTCCCCGTCCCAAATAGTTCAGCTGCCTCCATTCCATATTTACCCAGGCTAGTGGACAGCTGACTCTCTCAAACTACTGTGAAGTGTAAATCGCTATTTCTCCAGTCTTGCTCGCATGGTGTTATCACTTACTGTCGGCTGCTGGAATTACTACCAGTGCAGACTGAAGGGAGAGTAGGGGGAAACAAGACAGCTTGACAGATGACTACCGAAAATTGGGAAGTGGTGTTAACCATGGAAAACGTGTGTATTTGAGAACTGCTAATAAAACAGATAGCTGAACATAGTGATACTTTCCATGACTTATGCCAGAGCTAGATTTAAAAGCTGGCACTAAAGAACATTTCTTCTTACCAGTCTTATAAGCTTTCTTTGCCCACGTACTCTGCTCAAGAGTGCCTGGTATGACACAGACCAAAGGGTTTCACACCTCAGGATGGCTAGGCATTGGGGGATGGGGGTGTTTGGGTTTTGGGGGGGGGCGGTTCTTGGTGTGTGTGGGGGGGTTTGTTGTTTTTTTGTTTTGGTTTTTTTTTTTTAATCACTCACTAGTCCCTTCAACAATTACTCTCTCTCCAAAATGGTAGATTCATCTTTGGCCTTCTTCCTTCCTCCTGCGTGGGGAATATTTGGCCAACCCTCAGAAAAGAAGTCCAGTTTGAGAGCAGACGAAATGACAAAATAATTACAGCAAGAGCCTTGCAGTTAGCCCTCCATGTGAAAGTAGAGTATCTTGTGTCCTTCTGCTGATAATGTCAGAATCACCAGAACAGCCTCTCCAAAACCACAGAAAGTACTTCCCTTTCGTGCCGATGCTTCTCTGTGCGCAGGAGGAAGGATGGTCTTGTGGCTCGCGCAGACTTGGCTGTCAGCGTGTGTGGCTTCTATTCCTGGTGGTCACCGACTTCTCTTGTGACTTTGGGAGAGTTACCTAACTTCTTCATCCACCCAAATGTTCGTCTGCTGTACAACATAACAACATAATTCAATTTTGCCCTTCAATGTAAATACTGTTGGAAAACTTAATGGCTTGGGATAGATGGGAAGCAGTGTAAGAGTTCAAAATTTTACTATTTTCATGGCATTATTATTTAGTGGCATTTTAGTTCCCCTCACTAAGAAAAAATATCATCAGGTGTGTAGTGCCTTTATCTCTGAATATCATCTACGTTGTAAAGACACAGAGAGATAACTATTTAAATATATCTATTTTCCATCACCTGAGGGAGAGATGTGGCAAACACAACCAAAGGAAGCACCTCTCGAGCTCGCTCCTGCCTCACCTTCATAGTTAAGGTAATTTTCAAGAAGAAAGATAGCAAAGTCATTCATACATGTTTCTTGTAAATCCCTCTCCAGGCAACTGCTATCAGATAAATAGTCCACATCAAACAATTACTGAAAGTTTTCCATGTCTTATTCATTTAGCTCTCATAGACATATCTCAAGATACCACCAGCACTGAGCAGTGTAACAGGCGTCTGGCTAAGCGACATGATCTACATGGCCCGATGCAGCAGCAGCTGCTTGGCACACATACCCTTACTCCTAACTCCCAGTGGTGACACTGACTTTGACAGAAAGCCAACCGATGTGCAGGACCTTTGTGATGGTGCTCACCTGGAAAGCTGGCTGGAAAGACAACGCACAAGGAGGTGGCACACTGGCCATATTTTAAAATATTTTCTGCAGGTTAGAAACAATTGTTTTTAGAAACATTTGAATTCCACAGATTGACAGAGGCATCAGGGAGGCTTCCACTGATAGTCTTCAAACCCCATGTATTTGATGAAAGCTGAAGGCAGCTGCTATATGAACCAGGAGTAAATAAGTTTCTTCAATCCTGACATTAAAGAAAAAAATAAAGTAAATAACCAGGCAACCTTGAATTCTAACTCACAATTAAATTCAGAGCTCCTGTTCACATCCTAACCCAGTAGAGCAAACTTCAGGTAAAAAAAAGTGTTAGAGATATAATTCCTTTTCCTTACATCATGCCTTTTTCTCTTCAACTCTGGTGCTGCCTAGCTTAAGGGTTGCTATAACAATGCAAGAAGTGATGTCATCCCAGTGAATTGTGGAGATTTTTCTTTTTTTTTTTCATCAAAAGTACCGTATTGATCACCATTATCTATGACTTGCCATCCAGTTTCAAAAATAGTTCATACTAAATTAAGCTGTTGAGCACCGGATTACGGGTTTCTTTTCACATTTTAATTTCTCAAATAGAAGCAAGGTGGAATCGTCATCTAAAACATTCTGCTGCCTTGCATCACTCAGAACTTTCTTCTGAAATTATTCCAGGTCTGTTGCAGAAATAGTAACTCTGGTTTTCTTCATGGAGCTACCGTGCAAAGCTTTTGCTCCTGCAAGCCCGTGCAGAGAATTATCTGGAAGTCCCATGTGCACTGCTAGCATGAGTATGCTGGGTGAGCAGAAGGGTTAATAGGTTTTGTGATCCCTACCACCGTCACTAAATATTGATGCAATTAGGGTAAATCTCCAAGTACCAACAAGCTACTGGGATCTGCCTCTCTGAAATTGTAACATAGTTACAACATTATTTTGTTATTTAGTATTTCCTGAGTAACAGCACATGTGCACACAGTTTTGTATTTTCCTTTCATACTAAGATAGGAAAGGCAAGTCGTCTGGCTGAAAATATAGACTACGTAAAAATTAAGTTCTTTCTCACCCAAACTGGTACTAACAGCATGGCTTTCAAGCTAGTCACTCCCTCCAGTGAAAACTGTTTTGTTCAACATTTGACCATTTTTCTGCAGCATCTATGTCAAAAGAGTCAGCTGTGTGCAGAAAAGTTATGGAAGTTGTTAATGGGATCAGTCTCTTGATTTCCACTGTCTGAGCTCCCAGAAGCTCCAAGAGCAAACATGGATACTAGAAGAGAAAATTAGCTTTCAGAAATTATTTCAATGCAATAATATGAGCTATTGTTACTAATGAAGGAGAAGAGCTGTTTTCATGACACGATTTGAGATGTTACAGTGGCCTTCCTTCTGTGGAGGTCAACCTGAAAATCAGAACTAGAAGCCATTAATTTACTTTTTTCCCCACATGCATTAAATTCCTATTCACTGTCACTTGTTTTTCTCAGATCCTCATTCCAGAACATCACATATTCTAGGTAGAGCATGAACACACAAAGCTGCTGTGTGTATCTTTATCCCACCCAATCTGTAGGCTCGTTAGTACCGTCCTGAGGGAAACACTTTGTTCTAACTCTTCATTCTCCGTTTTTATCATTTGAGAAACTTCCCAGTATGCTGTTTACTGATGAAATGAATTATCAAAGAAAGTATTTGAAGTGTCATCGAATGGGGGTTGTTCAAGCACTTCTTCTTTACCTCACCACCACCGCTCGTAAAACCCTACAAATTAGAAACCAGAAACCCAATTATTGTGAACAGAAATGGACAAAAAAATTCCCCTACTTTACATCCAGCTAAGCAAAACTAACAGCAAAATGTTCCCCCTAATACAAAAGTTCCGTACAGTCGTGGGCATATAGCAAGGAAGGAGAAAGGGTTTTCAGCCAGACACTTACAAGGAGTGTGACTGAATAGTTAGGTGTAAGGAGTATATTTGAATACTGAGAACCTTCTGATTTTTTGCTTGAAGTTCTCAATAACTAAGAATTGCATTAATTAACACCTGAGGGAATATTCATGCATTTTTCATACACAAAACCAATCTGCATGCAGAAGCCACCCAGGCTCTCCCAAAGTGACTCAATGTGAGTAGAGCTAGTCTGTAAAGAAAGGACTTTTCAGCCCATGCACTCGTCTCCAGAGAGAGCACACCATAGGCACTGGGGTAAAGAAATTTTAGTTGGCTTAGGCTAAGCTGCTTCATAAGGCCAGTGCCTACTGGAGGACAAATAAGGTGCCGAACACGTTCCACTTCAGTGCTTGAAATCTTTTCCAAAGGTCCCTAGTAAGTTTTAAAGCACAGTAAATCAAAATTGCCTTTTTCACTAGAACGGGAAAACATCTGACATGTTCTTAGGAAATAAGCTATTAGAAGTTACAGGAGATAAGCAGTCTCAAAACAAATATTGAAATATCTGTATGTACACAGAAACAAGATAAAGGCTGCTTCAGTCCCTCAGCTTTGATAACTGCTGGCAGATGTTCATTTTCTCTCTCTTAAAATGACCACTTTTTAAAGGACATTGCCTATAGAACCATATAGAAAATAAGCATAAGATCTTATTCAGAATGCTCCAAATTTTTACATCTCTTCTTTATGTCTCCATTGCAGGTTTTAAGTTTTTCCACTAGGAGTTAAAGACCTTAAACTTCATTATTTTTATTTAGGTACTGAAACACAACTGCAAGCTGAGGTTCAACAACACGAGCTATGAGTTTAATCTTGAACACCATAAATTTCCTCTCTTTGTCAGTTTAAGCCAATTTAATGAAATATTTACTTCTGATTTAAACTCTTGAAACCTCTTTGAAACTGAACTATGCTTATGTCTTAATTCTACAACCAGATGGCGATCAAAATATGCATCCAAATATGCAATCCCTAAAAATGTAAAAAACAAAACCAAAAAACAAAACCCCACCACTCTCTGACAGATCAATAGCTTTAAAAGTATAACCGACAAAAAGTAAAATCCCCTTACAAACTGTTTCTCTTATTTTGTACTGGATTGATCACTGTATATGTACAATATGCACCAGCCCCTGCTGTTAAGTACCAAACACAAGCAGAACACTTCAACCTCATGGGAGCAACTTGGGAGAGCGGGCAGCTACTTAATGCAGCAGCCTGCAACGGGGGATAAACTGCTTCAAGAATACAGGTTAATAACCCTTATTCCCATGCCGGCTACTCATGCTGTAAGTCTTCCTGAACCCTCTAAGCAGGCTCTGGAACTTCAGCCTAGAGAAAACAGTGATAACGGTGAGGAAGCGGCTCACGCGCGCTCCAGCCCTGGTCTCCAGCTGAGGCTCTGGGACAGCACTCCTGTGGACACTCTGGAGCGTGGAGGAATGCTTTTCAGGTGACATCCTCTCCCTAAGGAAGCACCTGAATGGATTTCATACAAGCAGTTGCAAGCCATCAAGACACTAAGAATTTCAAAACTGAAGCTCAGTTACTTAGAGAGGACAATATGCCGAGAGGTAACTTTCTCCCTCCCGGAAAGCAACTTCCACTGGGGTAAAGCCCTCAGCCGCACGAGCCCATGAGCACCACTGAAAGGCTTTTGTTGAGTTTTGGTCATTTTTTAAGTAAGGCTCATACTCAACAGTTGCATTATAAATCCCTTGGGTGTTTATATTTCGAGTATTAATAAGTTACACTTGAAAGTTAAACAAAAGGCCTGTAATTACAAGCTTCAAATAGTTCCACAGAGCAACAACTTCTGGGGATAGAGATGCCTAGAGCATTGGCTTCCTACCACGCAGCTTTCACGGCAAACTCCAGCCCTAAGATCTTTACATGGAGCAAACCACATGAAAGTCAACTTCTAGCATCTGGGAAACTTCCAGAACTTTTGGGATTTTAGATGCTATTTGACTTATTTCTTATAGCACAATGGGAAATTAAGGGAGATGAACATACAAAATTACTAAAAAATAATTTACATTTTTTTTAAAATATTAACACTTAACTAGCAATGATGAAATATCAAATTATTCACTGAAACTTTCTCATGAGAAGTTACTGTGATCGGCCATGAACGTAAGATTTCAGCCTGGAATGCTTCTTTGAGCCTTTACATTTCCCTCCCTACTTCTTTTAGGCTCTAGCCTGTGTAGCTCAGGCATCCCAGGTGCTCAATCTCCAGGAAAAAATAAAATAAAATCAAGATTCTGGTGATGAAACATGCTATCCTGCTGACTGCTAAAGGACAATTAAAAATCTGTTGTCTTTGTCTAAGGTTATTTCAGTCCCAAGTGACCTACAGCAGTAAAGGACTGTCTGTGATACATGTTGCAATAGATTTGATTTATTCTATTTTTAAATAGTGTCTCAAGCAATAGGAATCCCTTGGGGAGATTTCTGCACCGTCAGGAAAATTTTTCTGACCTTCAGCCTCAGATTTCATTTGCTCACTTCGATCCCATCTTCCCCTCACTCACCTTCCCCACCTCCACCTCTTGTCCACCTCCCATCCCGGCGGTACAACCCTTCGTACGCTCAGAGCTTAATGACTACAGACTGCCGCATCGGCTGTTGCCAAGCCAGACATTTCGCGACTCAAAGATTTTCTCTAAATGATTTACAATTAGCACCCTCCTGAAATTTGTTTTTTAATCCTTTCCTTGAGGTCTTTTCGATTTCCTGCCTTCCCACTGTCAGGGGGAACACGGTGCTGACCCTAGGACAAGAGGCACAGGCTTCTCAGCGCCGCGCAGCTCAAGCGGAGCCGCCTGCGTGACGCAGCAGCAGCTCCCTCTGACGGAGAGAGGGACGACGGGGGCGCGGGCGCCCTCTGCTGGGCCGCGCGGGGCCTGCCAGCCCC
>NW_009207328.1:7275-44039 GCF_000690835.1 Fulmarus glacialis | reverse complement strand
AGGAGTTTAGAAAGCAAGGAGGTCCACTCAACCTCGTCACTCATCAGGAGGGTCTCCTTACTCTTTGTATTAGACATAAACTGTTGTCCAAGTCTGAGACTAAGAGTGGACCTAGCCGCACCTAAGCTCCATCAGGAGTTTAGAAAGCAAGGGGATCTACTCTGAACCTCGTGATTCAACAGGAGGATCTCCCTTACCCTTTTGCATCTTTGGTCTCTGCATAAATCATTCTAGTTCGATTCTAACTCAATTTTCCTTCTATGTTTCATCCATGCAGTAAGTGATAGAGTGAACCTTGCCATCGAGCTCTGTTAAATTGCACTTTTATAAATTCCTATTAAAACCACTTTTTGTTAATACCTTTGACAGTGATTCCCTAAGTGATCTAAATCACTCATTCGTGACACTCCATAAGAATTCCCAAGCATTAGTAGCATCCTCAGTCTGCAGCTGACAACAGAGACAACCTTCATTAGAAGACCTTCACTTCCACCAGTCCTCAAAACACATCTGGTTCAACATGAAAATACCACCTTGCTCATCTAGCATTTCCACACTCACCTGCTCTTTCTCTGTGTGTCTTTTATAAGTACGTACTGACATTCAACACCATAAGTTAGGTTTGGCTGTAAAATCACAGCAGGAAGCATCAAAGTCACAGTGGGAAAGAATTCAGCTCTGTGTTTAAAAAAGCCTATCTGACAAAAAAAGAAAATAAAACCTACTGGCAATAAAGAAATTAAAGGGGAAGTGATAGCATACCAGAAACTGGTACCTTCCATCAAAGAGTATGTGTGTCAAAAATGGAGGTGCCTTCTCTACAAGGATCATGTCAGTAACAAACATGCAAACATCCTCATCTGTACAACAATGAAAATGCAAGGCAACTTTCTGCTTCCCGTGAGACAACCTGGGCCTCAGCAAGCATGCAGGGAGTGAGGTAGGGGTTACGGAGCAGCACGAGACTGCACTGTGCTGCACTCCTCCTCCCTGCTTTTGGTGAGCTGTGTCAGTTTTCAGAGACTGGTGAAAAGCCAGAAAGAGCTCTCATGTTATTATAAAGACCCAGAAACAGTTTACAATGAATAGGCTTGAATGAGGCACATAATTTTTTTTAATGTAATTCCTTACACATGTCTTTTTTAACAGCACTAACCAGAATGCCTGCCAAAAACTTTCAGACAGATGAGATGATTTCTAGTTGCAGGCAAGTGAAAAGATGGATGATGCCTTCATGGCATGACACTTTTATCTCTTAAGTAGTTTCTTCAATACTGCTGACTCCTCATAATTTAAAAGCCTCAAAAACTGCAGCCGTTTCAGGATCCCGTGTACAAGTACTCATGGTACAAATTCAATATGCATGGCATACACACACCCAAGCCTGTTTTCACCAGTCAAACTGTATTTTAAGAGGATTAAAAAACAAGGTATGTGGGGGAAAAAAAAAATTCTGATTTTCACAAGACATCTTTCAAATACCCATATACGAGGGGTGCCTTATATATGCCACTCAGGTAGCACTGTTTTATTACCAGTTCTATTTCCCAACTTGCTCAAAAACACTGTAAAGAAAAGTCACTCCTCCCTCCAGCAATCTGCTGGGGGGCAGCGGAGCAGGGAGCAAAACCTCAAAATTGAATCCAAGTTCAGCTCAAGACTGCTCTCTGCATTTCAGGAGAAGGCTCGGGAACCCTCTTCAGAACCCAGTTTCTGGGGTTCATCTCAAGCAAAGTTATCCCAAGTCCAGTCCCCTCTCTCTCCTTACATTAGAAGTTTCTTCCTTCCATGAGCCAGCAGAATGAAGATAACCTCTCCTAGCAGCATAAACACCTGCAAAAAGTACAGGATGATGCTGAAGAACGTTGTTGAGTAACTGCTATCTGTGAAGTTTAGTGTGGGCGAAAATTTGCCATACGGAAGTCCCCAGATTATTCACACAGCAGAAACAGCTCACGGAGTGGCAGCTTGCAAGCACAGTTAAAAAGAACAAGAACTCATCTCAGCTGTGACCAGGAGGGAGCTTACCTGCCAGACTGAGACCAGCACGGTTTCTTGATTGGTTCAGCTCTTGGCCTCTCTTCCAGGACTGCTACAAGGTGCCAACTGCATAGGTAGTTGTGTGAAATGGTTGGGGAGCTCATGAAAGAGAAGGGAGAGTGCCTGTCTTTTCACACTGAGGCCCTTGCTCTTTCTGTCTGAGCACAGGGTAACTCAGGGATATTGTATTCTCTCTCACTGACAGCATTCGTATATCAATGTTAAGACACTCATTTAAGGGCACTAAACCTTGAGAAGGCATATAGAAAATGTGCAAGATGTCAACATACATGTGACAAAAGTTACAGATACCATCAAGCTCTCAGACTACCAAGTTGCATTGACTTCCACAGTTTTTCAGTGCAGATAACAGTATCCGTAGTCAGCATTAGTAACTGCATATCAACCAAATGGTTATTTATATTCACCTCTTGCACACATGGGACATCTAGACAACATGATGAGTTTGCCCTCAGTCCCATATATATGCATGTGTATGTGTGTGCTACAGATACAAGGGAGACAGTAAGCAAGGATAACTGGAAATTAGGAATGGAAGCTGAAGATTGTAGTCCTCGGGGCAGGGGGGCGGGGGGCGATTTATTAGCTACACTTCTAACTCAGGCCACTACATCACATGGAAGGAAAAGTTGGAGCATTTTGAGTTATTGCTTGAAACAAGAAAATACCAGCAACACAGTCCTGTGATGAGCAGAGCACTGGGGACAAAACACCAAGAATCCTCTTGGTATGACTGTCATCCCTCAAACTAGAGGATATTTAGGACTCAAGAGGACAGACATGATTCAGCAGAAATGCAGGAGGAAAGGCAGCATCATTCTGCATGGACTAGTTTAGGTAAGTTCAGTGGGAAAGACAAACCTCCTCTGGAGATGAAATGGGATGTGAACTGTGAGGAGAAAAACGCAAGTGAATATCCTTAGATGTCAGTATGGTCCTGCTCTCACTGCCCTGTGAGAAATCATATTCAAATACTTGTAGGATGAAAAGGGAGTACTGAAGAACAAAAAAAAAAAAGAGAGGGAAGTTCTCCTGTAGAATATTTATGGCATAGGGAAAGCTAGACAATTGCAACACAAGGAGATCACTGGAAACTGAAGAAGAGTTTATTTGGACATGATAAGGCTCCCTTCACTGGGAGTGGGGCAACATCAGTCTGCCCAGAACCACTGAGACTGTAGCTAAAAATTTCTGCCTGAATAGCCTAGAAATGCCTCAGTCAGACTGTTTTTAAGAACACTCAACGCACACACACATTCTTCTGAACTTGAACTGATGTCTGTGGATAAGGAGCTATACTTCTAAACTTATCTCTAGCCACTTAACAAATTCCAAATAAAACACCTTTGATATTTTGTGCAAGCAGCCTGTTTAAATCAAGTGTCCCAAAGAAACCCCTGACTACAGATTAATCCCTCAGGCACTCCCTGGCTAAGAGTTGTTGTTTCTTATGCTTATGCATTCTTCATGGATTTTTAATGTAAAACAAGATCTGTCTTCATTTACCAAAGGGTTAACAAAAATTCCAATAATTAAATAAACAGCAATGAGCTAAGGAGCTCCCCAGTGCAAAGCCTAGTAAATATCAGTTCCTTTTCTCCTCCAGCATAATAGACCAGCCAAGAAAACTTCCAACTGTCCCCTGCAGGGCTGTAGCTAACAGGCACAAATGTGTACACGTACTGCCCCATCTCTCTCCTTCCATCCACAGCATGACTCCAGCTCCCTGTGGCAGATGTGACATTACATAAAACGGGCCAAATAGCTTCTGTTATTCCTGCTTTCTCCAAGGCTGAATCTGGTCTAATATGACACAACGGCAGCAAGTGATTAGAAAGTGAGACTGACCACTTCTAAAAAGTTTTAAAAGATCAAATATATACGTTGGTCCCAAAAAATTAGAACTTACATGTGAACTCAGCAGAGCACTGAGAATGGCTCTTAAAATCCTCCCGACTCCCTGACATGGGCTTTCCTTTCACCATCCCCTATGAGTGAAATCTCTGGGACAGGCAGTCCTTCTCAAAGGATCAATGTTCTCTCTAACCGAGCAAAGAGGATCCCCTTCACCCCCTAGATGTAAAACAGCCAGGTAGGATGGTAGAGTGGGAAATAACGACCACAAAGTTAGATCAACCACAGAAACTTCCCTCTTAAGCCCTTTGGATGAGGCACGATGTGTCTTGTGCTGATCCCCCTCAAAGGAGGGCCAGAAGTTGGGAAACAGAGCTATAAAGAGAGCCACATCCGTGCTGGAGAGGTGTCCATGCCAAGAGCCCAGTGCAGCATTTATTGAACAATGCCACCAAGATGTTCTTGATCAACGATTAAGGGAATCATGCTGCATCCCGAGCAACCACACCACCAGCCAAACACATCAAGACTATTTAGGACAGAGCAGGATGCAGTCCCAGAGGAGGAGGGCAGCTGCTTCTTTCCCCAGAGAGGGAAACACGTGAGGTTTTTTCCAACCAGAGATCCATCGGCTCACTGCTGCCGAGGGCTTCCCAAAGACATACTGCATCAGCATATTCACCCAACAGTTTTGTTCTGCTACTGCCCAAAATAGTCTTGTTTATTTGTGAGCAGCCACAGCTGGAACCAGGTGTATTTGTGTGGCTTGTACCATTATGTCCTAATCCTGGCAGGGAATAAAATCCACAGCGATTATGAAAATAATATGCTCATGATGTAAATTTATAAAATGCAGCACATGCCATTGTTTTGCACTTGGGAGTATATGTTTGTTACTGAAAATATGAAGGTGAAAAATTGTTTGTTGATTTCAGTATTTACAAGCTGATTTAAATTTTATATCAAATGTTTACTACAGCAATGTTGAAATTTGCAAGAATAAACAGCAATAAACAATACTAGCTGAGAACATCCACCTTGCCACGTACTTAAAGGATATTAAGAAAGTGAAGCCTTAAATTTGTCCCTAAGGGAGTGTGAGGTGACACACGACACACAGTAACAGCAAACTAACTTGATCTTTATCATCAATATTTTTAACGTAAACTGAAAAATACAAGCTTTTTTCAATATTAACTACATCAAAACAGAAGTGCAAGCACATAAAGAATGAATTATCTGTGCATTACTGTTAATAAATAAATTCTGTGCACTGTTAATAATAAATATGCTAATTACATTCAGTTCATAATGATGATATTCCTCAGATACTAGAACTGTGTGACAGCTGTGTCTGAATTTTATTCTGTAAGTGATTCAACTAGAATAATAATTAACTAGTTATTTTCTTCTCTTTTGTAAGTAGAATGTAACAAAGGTATCCCTGTGATAAAACTGGCACAAGGTTAAGGAAATGACATCAAAAGATTACAAAAAGTAATTCCATCATGCAGATAACCTCCTCACTGTTAGACTTTGCAGCAAGCACATGTCAAAAGCTCTCTCTACAGTTAATGCGCTCTAAAACTGAGGTTCGTGAACTCAGGCAAATTTTCCTACCCGAGAAATAATTTGCAAGGAATTCAAATTCAAATCACAGCTTGCTCTACGACCCACTCTGTAGGATGTTGTGACACTGCAGTACTGGACTTTCTGCAGCTCTAAAGATAGAGCCATGCAGTCAAAGTCTGAGAGCTGCCAAAGCAGTGCGTGAAGGACCTGAGCAGCCCCGGGCAGGAGCACATGCAGATCCTGCTGCCCACAGGATCCTGAGGCTGAAAGCTTGCGGACAGGGGCAGGATGCTGACATTATATCGTGTGCAACATTAGATCTTGCTCAAAAACTTATCTTGTAATCAAACTTGAAGAACAAACCTATCGTAGGTGTGCTCTGGAGCTTGGCTGGTAAGAACACAGAAGCCCAAGTCACCTCTCAACTCGGGTGCAGGCAAGGCCCTGCCTGCCCAGCCACAGCCACCACCATTAGCTCCTGCTGCCGCCCAGAGACATCACAGGGCTCACGCCGGGCAAACGCATTGACAGCATCTCCTGGAAAATGCCCCAGCCTACGTGCTGCAAGTCTTATTAGCAAGGTGCTAGTCTGCCCTTCTACAGAGGGTACAGACAGGGAGAGAGGACATAAGGGAAACAGCGCAAAGATGAGGTGTTCAGACACGTTTCATCCACATACTACAAGAAGTTCACAAGAACTGCCCTATTACTTTCTAGTAGCAAATTGCTGACTCCATCTCCCTTAGGGAAACATGTTCAGTAAAAAAATACCCATATCTGATGGATAAATATCCAATATCCAAACATGAGATATGAAGCCAATGAAAGCACAGGAACAGGGCTGATGGGAAGCAGTATGAGAATTTAATAACCATATTGACTATTCTAGGAAGGATTCACAATGACTTTTTAAAGGAAGGATTTTAGAGTCTGGCTGTTGCAACTTTTGCTTGGTAACTTCTAAATTCTATTAAGGAGTTAGAGGAATTTGTTTGTTTCTTTAATTACTATAAATTAGAAGCCAATAATGGAAAAAAATGCGAACTCTAAGTACTAGTTCATGCTACAGTTTGGATAAAGGACAACAAATGAGTATGGTTTCTTTTTAAACACAAATTTGAAAATTCAACTCATTGCAAATATATGCTATTTTGTGTAATTACAGTCCTCAATCTTCTCCTGAAAGACAAGTTGTTTTTCCTATGTTTGGTCTACAGGCAGTTCTGAAAACAAGCAGTCATCTTTTTCTAAAAATCCTGGATTATCCCAGAATTCTCTAGTGTGCTCTCATAAAAATGAAACTCAAGAACTACATTTTTATACAATAATGGTGTGACTCGATGATGACACTGTCAAACATCTTGCTAGGGCACATAAAACATCCATGTGAACTCAACAACACAGTAAAGCCTATGTTGCCTGAATAAACGAGACTTTGCCTGCAGTATAATCATGTTCCATTTGGAGCTAAACCAGAGTTCTGCATTACTAACCCACTCCAAATCCAAAACAGGCCTGTGCCAATAATCATGGTGGTCTGAAAGAGGCTGTTTCAGAATTGAAAACAGGGAAAGTGGACAAAACTATACTGCACAGCCCAATAGGAAATATTAAGGTCTGTTAGTCCTACACTTGCTAAGAGCTGATACCAGGCAGGCTGCTACCTGGAATAGCAGCCACACGCTCCAGCAGCAACTGCTGCCACCAAATGTTGCTCCCAAGCCCTCTGCCAGCCCACTAAGGGCCCCCACCATACTCCAGGTTGTGCCCCATATCCCTCTGTGAGATATGCCAGCAAGCAAATAAAGAAGGGACAATGTGCTTTTAGTTGAATGTTGCCTGCCCAGCTCCAGCTGGTGGTTTAAATGGTTCATACCAAGAATTATCTAGAGCTTTTCGCCCATTCAGCCTGCTAAGAAGTCAGCTTGCCACTACTCACCTCTCTCAGATCAAAGGAAACTCAATCTCTTCTCTATCCTTTGACTGTCACCACAGGCAGAGGCAGGGAAATGAACCCACATATCTAAGATACCATTGTTCAAATAACTAAAAATTCTCTTATCAAGAGGTATCTGGCATCAGCATCATTGCTACAAAAAAGCCCCATCAGGCAAAGAGAGAAATCCGCTGGGAAATCATCCCGTAGTTACATACAGAAACAACAGGGATATGCATATGGATACTAGATAATTTAAAGTGAGAAAGAATATAAAATCGATGCATTTGGGAAGGAAGGAAAAAAGCAGGAAAGGTGAAGAAACATAATTCAAAGTGTTTATTGGAAGGTGGGAGGGAAAGGGAATTCTACCTAATAAATGACCCGCTCGCCCAGACCAATACTCAAGCTCGTGCTGCGAGATCATTATTTCAAATAGCATTTCTGGAGGAATCCCAAGTTTTGCAATGCGAGCTACAGCTGTGATTATGACTACTCATCTCAAGACAGAAACTTAGTATTCAGGAGGTCCTTTGACTTCAGCTGCCATTTGCCACATGTCTCCCAAAGCCAAGTCACACCAGGATCACCAAGATGGTTTCCACCCATCAGTTTTTGTGCTGGTTCATTTACTTTGGGAACAAAATATGGGATTTTCAAGATTCACCTGTGACTTTTGGGGTCATTTGGGATCCCAAGTAGTCCAAGTGCTTTTAGAAATCAACACAGTGTGGTAATTTATCCCAGAATTATAGTTCTCCTGCTTTTGGAACACCAACATCCACTGTATGTGTGGAGGAAACTTTTCACACATAGCAAAAAACATCCAGTACTATGGTGCAATTTTGCACACAGCCTTTTCTCCATGAGTTGGTTCCTAGCCAAAGTTCTCTCCTCCAGTGAGAGAGCAACATCTTCACTGGAATCGCAGGTCTAACTAACACAGAAATAACAAATACAGCCAAATCTGCCAAAGGGACACCTTTGTTGGGCAACTGCCATTTCTAGGAGGTATTGCTACACATAACCATAGCCAGATGCTGACAATCTTACTCAGGCTGCTGAGGAATGCTGAGCCCTTTCTACCTGACCATCATGCCCTTTCAGGAGTGCTTCATGTCAGACATCTCAAAATCAGGTACCCCAATTAATTTCCTTCTGAAAAAGCACATACTTTTATAAGTAAATATCTCATTGATGTCAAAACCATGCTCCAGATACACGACTGCTTTCTGTCAAAGCTAACAGGGCAGCTTTCTCTGTGTGCTTTCTGATTGCTGCCTAAAGGTCACATTTTTCTCTACAGCCAGTAATTTTGCATGTGCAACAGAGGGTGTAAAGTATGTTTATGAGGTTTTTGTCTCTCCTTTGTAAATATAGTCTGGAATTCTAGCATATGCACCTGCTCTTGGCACCGAACAGTTCAAGGACATGGAAAAAAGATCATCCTGCCTTCCCATTTTAAGGCGCAGGGCTCACCAAAATGTCATGACTTAGAAATGGATGGAAAGCAATGCCAGCACCATAGACAAAAGGATTTACAAAAGAATTAATAAACGGCTATCATTTCTCTTGCCTCAGGACTTTTCTGGGTAAATTATTACTCTTTAAACCAGTGCACTGGGAGTAAGCTGCCTGACTCCCATTAACATCAGTAGCAGTGGCATAGCATAAGCTTTATGTGCCAGTTCTGAGGATTAATCACAGAGTCGTATCTGTAGGGCACTTGCTTTGAACTCAGCAAATCTGCAACAGAACAACTCTTCTTTGTCAGACCCTCTTTGAAGAAAAATCACAAGGAAGTGGGTGGGCTGCTGGCTAAGCCTCTTCTTAACCCACCAGCACTTTCCCCATAACTCTAACAGAACACTAAAGCAACAAGTGAAAATACTAAATAGCTCTCTCTTGCTGCATCTCCAGTAATATTAGCCAAGGTAGGGGAGCAAGAAGGGATAATTTTTTTTGAGCAGGAAGAAGAAAGGATAAAAGAAATCACACAAAAATAACGCAATAAGTGTGCTATCAAGATGAGATTGGGTTTTTTAATACAAGATGAAAGCTGGAACACTTGAGAATAATTTCCATGTATGAATTTGGAAATCTAAAAATAACACCTCATTTAATAGAAAAAAATGACAAAAACTGACCCTAGAATAGATGGTGATGAATACATTCAACATGAAATTTTCTCTATTCTCTCTTCCCTTCTGTGCTTGCTGGCACTTTTCCCCCAGCCCACCCCTTGTCATTTCCCTAAAGAAGGAGGAAAGGTAATAGTTTCTGAGCAGCCTCAAAGCAGCTCTGGCAGAGCAGGAAGCCGCGACAGCTAAGGCTTTGCAGGAGGGCAGCTCTGTCAACTCGGGGCTTGTTATTGTCTGCCTGAGGTGCTGGGATTTTGTCTCACTTGATGCTACAATGAAAAATTTCCACCTCCTGTGGTTGCTCCATAAGCTTTTAGACCTCCCTTTTTGCAGCTCTTTTGTTCTCCTCCACTCGGCAGCGTTATGTCTCCCTGGCACAGGCTTTCAGTTTGGTAAAACCCCCAGAAGGACCCACACAAGGGCACCACCAGGGTAGAGAGGAGTGCAGGGATGCAGCTGGCTCCTGAGCCTCAGCCTTCCCCTCCCAGGGGCTGGAGGCAGGCCCACAGCCCCTCTGCACCACTCCAGCTGCACCGCAGCAGCGCCTTCAGCCCACTCCTTGGGCAGCTTGCGCACCTTCGGCTTACAGAAAGCCAAAAATCACTGATTATGCTAACTCTGTTGCTCCCAGTTCACAACTGAGTAAGAGCTGACCGGTCCCTCCAGAGGGCTCTTGCTCTCCGATGAAATCTACTGGTGCAACAAGTTCTCGGGTCCATGCCTGTCAGGCCCAGTTACAACACACTCGCATCAGTGGCCAAAGTGCTCCTAGATAGCTGTATGATGAGAAGCATGTAAATGCATCACACAGGCACTCTTTGCCCTAAAACTAGGGGCTGGATAAAGCCAAGGACCTAAAGATTGGGGCTATGTGTTGAACTCATACCCTACAAATGGACACTAGTCTACAGGATCTGACCTCCTCCAGGAGAGCATGACACTGAAGCAAGACATATTGTAACGTGAGTGGCAGCTGAGCTGCATGGCTGCAGCCGCAATAGTGCTACGTTTTGGGAAAAGCAGGGCAATACTGCAGGGGAAGGCTTGAGACACAGCAACAAAGCTGTCCGAAGACAAGAGAGTGCACAGCACCAACAAGGGATCAACCTTTGCTAGAACAACAGTTTGTATATGGTGATTAAGCACACTGGCATGGCTGTAACTGGGAAAAGTGCCCAGTACTTGCCTGCAGTATGCCTGGTTTTAGCCGGTGCTGTCAAGTCTCTTGCTTTCACAAGCAATACATTATTTCAACCTTCCCACACACACACCCCCAAATAAAGAGAAAACTCCTACTGCAGGAGCCAATGTTCTGTTCCTACTGTCTGTTCATTCACACCAGAGGCACACTAGAATGGTCACATCCAACCGCGTCTCATTTGCTTTTATTGATGATGCCAGCATTGTAGCAAGAGAAACAAAAAAACACATTGAATTCAGGACAACTGAAAAATCAGTTTTCTACTCCTTCATAAAAGGAAGAGTGTCAAGCATCAGCTATTGATATTTTCTAGCAGTAATATTCCACTCGCACTGCTTACTGTCCTGTGCCACCTGTTGTATATCTGTCCCAGACATTCACGTACAGGTGGGTATAAGATGGGTACATACAGCAGTTCCATGGATTAGTGTCTGCAACAGTGTTTTTATAACTTGATGCTCTAAGTAGCCAGTGATCCTACCAGGACAACTATTTTCTTGACAATACTGTGTACTGACACACCTTTTAAAACTACTTCACCAAGACCTATGTTTTGATACAGGAATGCTACAGTGAGCAAGCCTTTCAGTACACAGCAGTCGGTCAGGAAACCGAGTCCAGTGAATCTCACACACCGTCTAGTCATGCTGCCTTCGAGCTATACCTGTAAGGTTTGTTGGGGTTCAGTGCACTGGCGTGGCTATGTCCCATATGGTTGGCTGAATGATCTAATAACACCTAAAGAAACTAATCATCCTGCTCCTAGACTTTTTATGCAAGTCAGTGCACCAGATCTGCTGTATTACCGGACAGCTGCATGTGGTCTGGTACCAATCGACATTACAGATGTTGACTAACACAAAAGTAAGTCCCATCCTCATGTCACCTGCAGCTCTGCCCTGGATGCTGTGGTCTAGGACACACATATGCCCAAAGCTGTATGGCACTGCAGCCAGCGTCGTGGACCACTGGTAAATAACAAAATAACAAACCTAGCCCTAGTCAAATAGTTTGGCCAGGATCCTCCACACATATGCCTCAAGGCACATCTTACCTGTTGTGTGATCCTCATGTCTGTGCTAACCTCATCCCTCTGATGGGGTCAGTATAAATAACATGCAGGCAAGAGCTCTCCCATGCGTCCCTTGGTGCTTCAGTTTTGGGAGCTGCCTGCTAGCTATTGGCATCAAACATACTTTTAATTGCTGTTTTTGTTTTGTCATTCAGTCGAAATGAAGAGATTGATCTCTATCGATCTGTGGAGAGGCTCGCTTTGTTTGCTCAACCTTTCTGTTGCTTATCAGGGTTGTGCCAAGAGCTTGACACACAGACTGAGAAGTAAATTTTAAAAAGTAATGAGTGAGTGATGGCAAACTCATACCAGTCTCATTCACTATCAGACTTTGCTGCAAAAAGAAAGTGACAGAGGCAACAGCTTCCGGTTATTGTCTCAGCAGTGCCAGCGATGTCAGGAATTTGTTTGATTTTCACATGAATCTAATGCATCCACATTGATGCATAATAAACAGAGGAGAGAGGTTCTCTCTATATGCAGAAGAGCATCTAGGCATCGCATTTTTGTTTCCCCCAGCAGCTTTTCCATTATTCTCTTTCCTCTCTTTTAGCTACTCCCCAGGTGTTTACACACATCACCTTGGCTTCCTTATTCATATTCTTAAAGGCACCACTAAAAGCTCATCCAATTACATCCTCAGAACAAAAAAAAGAAAAAAAACCCACCAGTGTCCCTGTCATACAAAGAGTTCTTCTCTTCACTCACCACTCTCTGAGGCTGTAAGAGTCCTGTTCCTATACCTGGGAGTGTTTTCTCTGCTCATGCCTACAATACAGGAATAAAAGACTTGGAAAGCAGCAATGTTCCTCCAGCTGCCAACCATGCCACTGAACAGCCACCCATCAGATGTCTTTCCCTTTCTAGCAACATTAAAATGAAGGCAGCTGTTAAAGCAAACTGCCCCAAACTAGTTCCCCCCAATCCCACCAAGATGAGATTGCTGTATGGGTCAGAGCCCTCCGCAGATAACTTGGGGCCAAGTCAGCATCCTACCTATATCCTCATTGACTGAAGCTCCTTCTGCCAACTTGATAGCCAAGTTTGCAATTCTTATAGGCCGATGCTGCCTGGGGATTAGCTCTCCCTGGTCCCCCACTCAGGTGGAACCCTTTCAGCTAATGCATCTTTCTGGGGACTACACCACCAGGTTTAGGGACCTCCCAGACCTTACTTCAGGGTCTTAGCCCCTACAACAGCATCTACTATGCCTTCTCTAAGCATTGCTTTTGTACAGCAACAGATCAAGTCTTCTACTCTATGAGAAGAGGACAGCAAAACATTCATCATGAATCCAATAAGCTGATGACAAATAGCCTCTCTTTTCTGGCTAGTAAAATATTGAGTCTCCCCCAATAGTGATAAAAAACCGAATATCCTTAAATTGCACTTGGTGTCATCTGACTGCCATAAAACGGGGATTCACTTAACTCTGGAACTCTTACTTGTGTAGGGGATGCCTTCCTATGGAAAACCAAGGCCAGAACCATTAATCAGAGAATCCTACAAACTAGCAGCCAGAGAGATACATCAAGCGATCTAATCCATCTATGCATCACACAGATTTTCAGAGTGCTCCTGCCTGTGCTACCCTTGGTCTGTCAAAAAGCTTCGCCTAGCAGAGCTGTCAATTCAGCTCTTCAGAGAACCACTGATTCCTCCTGGAAAACTTTGGGAGGACTACTCTGAAAAGCTAATCCTATTGCCATATCAAGTAGTTTTTGCATTTCTCTGCCCTGTTGCTTGTTACAAAAGGCTTTTGCATGAATTGTCTGCTTCTTAAAAAAAATTCTCAACTCCTTCCACATGAAAAATCTGGTCCTCCCTGGAAGTGATGTCACCACAGACTTTTCCACTTCATCAACTGAAGTCAGTACAGAAGACTAGTGCTCCAGTGAAGGGTTAAGTGTCAGAGCCAAAGCTTATTTACTGAATAAAAATCCTGCTTTCATGCAAAGACCTGAACAGCAATAAAATACATCAGAAATAGTCAACACGCAGGTCTTGATATGCCAAGTTCCATGAGGGATGAAGATACTCCTGAAACAAGCTGAAGACCAGTTCAACCAAGTAGCTTTAATATATCCTGTGGATGGTTCACAGCTAGTAATCATGGTGCAGGACTATACCTGCCAATTGATCAGTTCCTCATACCATTTGGGGATGAGGTGCAGAGCTGGCTGTGGCCACTCTGCTGGCGAAGGAGGATTTGCCATACAGGACAGGTTCTCCCCAGGCCGTATCAGGAAGGCCATTTTGAAATTCTTTGCCTACAGTTTTCCATTCAGTGTGCATTTCTTCTTCCAGATTATTTTATGGCTCTGTAATAGGACTGATTATTATTATTTCTCAAAATGTACTCATTTGATTAGTTTTCAAATAAAATGACAGTTAAGATTACTTGCAGGTAAAACTCTGAGTACCTGTATGTTATTCTTGCTGTGCATATCAGCTGTCATGACAATCAGCAAGGACACTGGTTTAGAGTCCAATTCATTTTTTTTAAGTATCTTTAGAAAAAACATTATCCTCAATATAGGGTTCTGCAATGGTCTTTTCTAGGAAATATGCTGCACAATCTCTGGCACTACAGGAGGCAGCATTGTCTAGCACTTACAGCAGTGGGAGTCCAAAGACTTGAGTTCTGTTTCTGGCTCTCCCACTCACTCTCTGCATGACATTTAGCAGGTCAATTAACTTCTCTGTAACTCTTTTTCTGCATGCGAAATGGGTGAACTGGGTTGTATTTCTCCTTCGGCACCCTGTTTAAGTCAGAAGGATACCGAGTGAAAACCATTGCCCGAGTGCTTCAAGATGCTAGGATGGAAGGTGCACTACACACTGTCAGCAGCAGCATTAACAGAAAAGTGTAATTGTGGAATCTGTTCATTCTCCCTGAAATACCAAAAAGTCTAAAATCTCAAGGAGCACTTTTCTTTTTCTGAAATCTATTGAGTATTCTGCACCCAGATGCTGATTTCAGATTATTTTTATCTCAGAATATCTATTCTTGTTTCAGTAGAATAATTATTATTATGGTACAAATATAAGTAGGACCAAACTCTTAGTCCCCAGCCTATTGCTCCCGTCTGATTAGGATCTTTGTGTATATGGATTCATGCCACTACTGACTTCCTCCCGATACAGGGAAAAAAGATTAAGCCTTGCCTTAGCAGTTTAACACTTTTCTTCCCACGGCAACACAGTCAGGCATGAGAGTGAGTAATAAGGAATGGCATTACATCATGCTCAATATGTGATTATAACATGCTGCAGAATGAATTCTACAAGGAAGACTGATTTAGTATGTGCCTATGATGATGAGCGAAGAGCAGCTAGTACCGAGCTAATGCATTGCTAAAGATTGTATCAGATAAAACCACTAATTCAGCCACCTCCATGTCCCCCCCCATAAAATTTTAATAAACCCAATCTTATGGGAGGAAAGAAAAGACAGGGACCCTACTGAATTATTTACAGCCTTAGTTGTATATGGCAAAGAAGCCCCTCTTAGGTCAGTAAGTGATATTCTTCCATTGATTTCCTTCTCTCAGAATATCTAGGTGAGAATCAAGTTTGGGGAAGGAAAAAGAAAAAAAAAAGAAATAGGGATACAAAGGGCAAGCCAGAAAAGACAAAGCTGATGGAGGCAGAGATGAGAGAGAGTTTGTATTTATGAAAGACATATTGATCAATTGCACACACCAGCAGCAGATAGACTCAAATTAGCTGTCATAATTCCAGTGACGCAGAGGGACACGCAGGCTCAAGCTCCATTAAATACAACCTAGATCCAGAGCAGCCGGATGAGATTTGCGAGACTGAACTCTGAAGTCCCACAGGAGATACCTGCAGTTGATTTATATTCCTGATTTCCTATTCCCTCACCAACTGTGCAATCAGTTCCTGGAAGTGGGCAGGGAATAACTGAACAGCTAAACTGTGATTCACCCAGCCAATTAAGGAGTCTTGGGATGGGCCCTAAGACAAATCCTTCAGCTTCATTCTGTCTTCCTGGGCCAGAACTACATTCAGCTCTGACATGGCCAAAACCATCATGGCCCAGTTAACAATATAAGAATTTGAGGATATAAAGCTGCATTATAGTTTTCACACATTAATATTCACACATTTTAGACCTTTTCAGAGTAGCAAGTAGGAGGATGTCCTGGTTGTACATGAGGATCAGGTTTATTCTGTAATTCAATGTACAAAAAGCATCACTGCAAAACAGTAATTAAAATGGCAACCACTGCCTAGTAGATATCAACATATAAAAATCAACTACATGATTCAGTCTGCAGCTTCTGTCACGGTCAAAGCCAGGTTGTTTGAATCAAAGTTTGTTGGCATCTATCTCATGCTGGCTGCTGTGATGTTCCCTTATGGATGGTGCATGGTTTTGTGAACAAATCACAATAATCTCATTTCCAAAATGTTCCACTTAAGTCTTTCTTCTTGCACTGAAGCAAGGAAGCACTTACTTCTCATTACTAACCCCGTGTGTGGCATGTGGCATGTAATCACCTTGAAATATTTAACTGGCTGGCTTTCATCTTGCTAACAGTGTGGGGTGGGGCATCAGACTGGGGTATAAATAAACTGGGATATAAATCATCATAAACCAGGCATTAAATTGGTATATAAATCAAAAATTACAGAAGTCAGATGGAAGAGACCCATTAGATCATCCTGTTTGTTCTTTCCTGTGTTCTCACCCTAAGAATGCACAAAGCATCATTCCTGATTAGCCAAGAGACATAGAAAAACGCCCATCTCTCCCCCTCTGTGTCTCTCAAGAGGGAGAGAGGGGAAACAGAGTGCTCTGTATGCATATTAATAAAAGTATATTTTGACTGGCTGAATGACTGGAAATTATTAGTCATGGTATGTTTTACCTGTCAACATCTCCACACTGCAACAGGCAAGATGTCTCTAATACTCCTTTGCAAAAAATCACCAGTAAGGCTGGAGGGGGCTTGTTCTCAATTTTCCTGCACTCAGAACAGCTCCGTAAATACCCTAAGACTCTTTTCAATGATGAAGATAAAAACATGTCTTCTTTTTTCCAATATAACAGTGGGAGAAAACATAAAACATTGCCTAAGCCAAGGTGAATCCAAGGCCTGCACTTACAAATGTAACAAAAAAAAAGCAGACAAAAAATATCAAAACTTTATGAAGGCAGCTGATTCAAGCGTGCCAAAGTTAGGAAATGCAAGAATGTGACCCTTTGAACGGGTTGGTGTAAAAGTCCAAAAGTCCTTTGTAATAAGTCAATTAGTCTAAGAAATCTCTTTAGAGGTAGTCCCTAGCCATGTTTTCCTCATTTACTCTGACCCAGTGTGAGTTGGGTGACCATTTGAAGTCTGATTTACAGGGTGTGGAGCGCTTACAGTTGCTCTGAAAGTCAATGGGAGCTGTGCTCTGGACATACAAAAGGCTATTTAATGCTAAGTCTTCATCAACCCAAGTCTTCGTCATCTCCAACCAGACACCCAAAAAACCCCAAACAGTTAATTTTGATTCCCAGGCCTAAAATGGAAATTATAGCCCACCTCAAAAGGTTATTAGATATTAATATATTTATCTTTACATGCCATGCTTCAGTACAATAATTAGAAATGTGGTCATGAAGTGGTTAATTCCCATCTTTGGATCAGGAGTTGTGTATTCTGCAATAAAAAGGCCAGCAACCATACATTAAGCAATGAAAAAGAAACCAAACGCTGAAGACATCATTGAATGGAAACAGAGTATCACAAATGTATGGAACAAGGCAGAGGTCCTGTAGAAGACACAGTATATGATTACAGTAATTGAAGACTTGAGAACGAGTGTGCTCAGAGGAGAAAAACTAAGGCCAGCTATGCAGCCTGAACCGTGTCATCTCCTAACTTTACATGCTTGTGTTTGCAACCTTAAAAATGCTCATCGATTTTAAGTTCTTAACTTTAAAACAAACAACAAACTGCAAAAGCAGGAATTCTAGTGTGGGATTTCTTACTGATTCAGAAGAGTGGCAAATAGTTCGTCAGCAGAGTAAGACTCTTCTGATTCACCTCTGAGCCCCTTGTTATGTGAGCTGGTAGAAGAACCTGCTGGCTGAGGGAGCAGGATGATACCTCCGCTCTGCCAGTGTTTCACAGGTGTGTTAGTGGTAGATGTACAGTAAGATTCCTGACTTGTGCACTTTGAACAGGGCTTTGGAGGGGATTCTTCCCTGTTCATTCCCCGCCCTCCTCCAACATACACAGAGAGCTTGGCCATTTTTGCACCTTCCCTTCCAAATTGTTCCAGTCCACCACTCCAGCCCTTACCCCAGTCTCATGGTTCAGTAATCCCTTGTCTCACCTCTCCCAACTCACCAGCGCAAAGTTTCACCCCTCTCCTTGTCCCCATTTCCTCCCTTCCCAAATCTTGGCCATGTTTCCTATTCAGACACCCCTGTCAGCACAGGACTGGGAGGTCTACTGTCCTCCTCCCTTACTCCTGCCCTGCTCTTCTGTCTCTAAGAAGCAAAGATAGTATGGGAAATAAAAAGTAGTATGCAGTTGGGAAAGCTATTCACTAGCGTAGGTATTAAGGTTACAGCCATATTAGCAGATCCTAAGATGAAGCCTAGCAGAAGGCAAAAAAATCCCTTACAGATTTCAAAATAGGTCTTAGATTTTGATGCCAAAAAAAACGTTTTTATATCTTAGCTTGAAATAGCAGGATATGAAGAAAACCCTACAGAAGAGAGAGAGAGAGAGAGAGAGAGAGAGAAATGAGAAGGTCTGTCACTACCACCTGTTCATTAGCTATGGGAATGATGAATATGATGGAGATCCAACAACACCAGACCTGCAGGCATGTGAGCACCTGCTTCCTGACTAACCTCCAGGATGGCTGCCCCATCTGCTTTAATAACCAATGCATTAAGGAATTACATCATATTGTCAGCCAAATGGCACTGACCAGCAGGACGGTGTCATACTTCAGGGTGTACCTCCAGGTCAAGGTAGCTAATTAAAAATGAAACAGCATTTCCTTGTAGAGGAAGACAGGAATGCAAGGAGACCCGAGGGAGTATGGGACAGAGTGGAAGAAAGGAGCAAGAAAAGTGGGATGCTGCCTATTTATTTCAAACACTGCTTCCAGTACTACCCAGGAAAAAAACAAAAACAAAAATTCTCTCGTGTCAGCACTTAATACAGATACAAAAATGAAATATTTATTGTTGCTTATAAAAGCAGACAGGGTCAAGCCCATGAGCCTACCGGTGTTACTAATGCATTGTCAAGATATCAACTGAGCTTCTGTGCAAATCTCAACATCTTGTTCCACGGAGTGAGAAGGCTTGGGTAGCCTGTAGAAATTAGAAGTATAGACATTACAGTCTTTTCCAGAGTGCTAATTGTTGCCACTGCCATCAGTACCATAACTGTCCTCTACAAAAGGAGATTTTTCCAAGCCCCACCCCAGTAGTTTTACTAGTTATAAGGAGGTATTGGAGTGCTTTTTAGGCCTAAATGAGGAAGCCTTAATCTCCTGCAAAGTTTGGACCATTAAGGCTGATAAAATCCATTCAGTTTCAGCATAGATGCTATATGAATTAAAATATTACCACTTTCTACATCCCGTAGAAATCCTTCATTTCCTCCAATACTTGCTCCACTCAGAATGTGCCAGGCTATTACTTTTGACTTTACAATTCATTTTTTATGCAAATGGCTTTCAGACCACCACAAAAACAAGATTATTGCAGTTTTCAACAGTGCAGACAAATGTTATCATTCCAATTAACACAAGGCATTATGGTTCCTCTTCTCCTGACAATGCAACTCCCCATGCCAGTGCTCTAAATTCAGAGCCCATATCCCATGGTCCTGCAGCAGAAGTTGGGGGGATAGGAGACAGGCAAAAGAGATCAGAGCCAGACAAGAAGCATTTCCAAAAAACCAGGAAATTCTAAACATTTCTAAGGAAGGATCAGCTACCTGTGTGTGACCTGGTTCATCTCTAAAGCAGCCTGGTGACACAATTTCTAAGCTGTGCAGGAAGAGATCAGTTTCCATAGCAATTCCAGCCACTTTCTGCCCAGATGCAGCACTCTCCATGTTCCTGGACACAAAATACGGCTGCTGTGGAAGACAAGCCTAGGTGGCAATGGCAAGCTGGAGACGAGCTTGAAGAAAACAGGAATTCCCTCTTTTGTGGGGAATTCCCCGCGTTTAATCCAAAGTACAAATTCAGGTTTGTAATATATAGGGAGGAAGAAAAATAACAGACTTAAAGACCCAGCTATCTACCTCGCATGATAGGCTCTGTGAGTCAGCAAAATAAAAGCTTTTGGAGAGAAGGAAGAATTTTTCATCTCTCTTCTGATGTGGAGACTTTCATGCAATACAGCGCAAGACACTGGGAATTCTGCCATACAAAGGCTACAAGCGCCATGCAGCATTTGTCCCGTTTCAGCTACCAAGGCAGGAGAAAGGGAAGAGGCAGTGGTTTGACTTGTTCTCCGAAAGAAAAAGAAATCTCACTCTTCAAGAACACACATAAGCAACTTGCTTGTTTGCAGTGCTTTAATGCCACAATACTTTCTTCACCTGCCTTGGAGAGAAGGAGGCCCTGGAAAAGCCCTCTTTTACCTTTCCCTTGCCAAGACCACAGTGAGGAAGACTGCAGACAAGGAAGACAAACACCAGCCCTGTGAGGCTCCAGGCAGGTCTGAGCCCACAGCAGGCTAACCCACAATCCTGTAGCACCTACACGGTTGTTCTTGTTGAAATTGTTCAAGGAATGGGTGCACGAAGAAGTCCCACAGCAAATACAAGTCTGTTCAAAAGTAAAAATGAGCGAGGAAGCATAAGGTCTAAACAAAAGAAGCTAGAAGCAAAAATAAAACACCAACATGCTAGACTGGCTCTAAGAAAGTATGAAGACAATCCCTCTCCTCTTATCTGTATCTTCCTCCCTTTTCTGCACTATCTAGCTTCCTCAAAATAAGTTTCTAATCCTAACTCTCCCAGCAAGACAATGAAAGGTAGATAGCTGGCTTAAGCATACTTAGAAATTTCTCTCTGCGTATCTTCTACGCTGTGGTCACCCTTTTTCACAAAACAGTGGTTTCTTAAAGACTGCAGCAGAAGATCAATTTAGAGCCTGGGCTGCCTGTAGCCTACTTGCAAAAAAAAAAAAAAAAACCAAACCCTGAATGACCTTCCTACAGTCCTTACGATGGTATTAAACAGCATCAACCCAACAGGTTTCTGTTTTGCTCCAAGGAGTAAGCCAGTAGACTGAATAATCCCTGGGTTTTGAGTGCCTTACCCATCACAGTGGCTTTAGAGAACAGCACTGTTGGTTCCTGGAAGATGCCAAACTGAATATAGTACATCCCCTCATTGCCTTGGTGGTATTACCATTTTCAAAGCAAACACAGCCTTTCTCCTTCTTTGCCATAATATACCAGCTAATGGTTTCCTGAACTTTTTGGGACAAGAGAAAAAAAAATTAGCATCAACATAGCCTCCTTTTTATGATCAACTTTCTTAAAGCACAAGTATCCAGTTAAAATACTTATTCCATGTCCTGAAAACGCCTCTCACCCCTCCCAATGCCTGTACCATATTCCACAGCTCAAACCCCTGCCGTGATCACTTTCCCCATCTTTTGTGAACACTAATCTGTAGCACACTGAAAGTGAACCTACAAGAACAGCATAAAACACATGGAACTGAATATACAAACAAACATAGAACTGTTCAGATTTTTTTTTGTTCTAATACTATATACCTCCATTTCTAAAAGCATCAGTGATGCTGCTGAAGCTTTTCAGAAGCCAGAACTATGGGCCAAGTTTCTGTGCACAAGACTGGGGCCAAAATGTGACAGAGTAAATGCTTAATAGTGACTCAATCATACCATTACACTGGCATCTTCCATAAGGAGACAGTTACTCATGCTCAAAGTTGTTGGACACAGCTTTCCTTCCCTTCTCCCTTCCCCTCCCAGCTCATATAGACACTCGTTTTGTCTAATCAGATGAACATTTATCTCCTGAGAGGTGAGAACTGGCAATACTACAATCATCCTTCCCTCCACCCCCGTTTAACCAGAGATAGTTGAGAGGAAGTGATTGCAGGGAAGTGAAGTCCTATTTCCCCAGCTTATGCTGCCATAGGCAATCAATTTGGAGCAAAGGTTCCATCTTAAAAATGTCAAACAGAATGAAAAAAGATAAGATCAAAAATTATAAAGTCAGCTCCAACCATCCCTCCAGGTCCAGCTGCTCCTCTGGGTTCTTCTAGCATAGCTGACAGCACAGCTAGAGGAATATCTGTTTTCTGCGCTGACTGGTGCCATGGGGTCCTCAGCCTCAAATTAATTGCCCCTCACCTATTCCTGCAATTCAAGGAAAACTGCTGGAGCATCAGTCCTGCCTGCCAGTCTGAAAAAAAACCCATCTGCTGGGCACAGCTGGAGCCCTCTCTTCTGCTTCCCCACCCAGTACCCAGGCAAAGCAACAGATTTCCTTCCCAGGCCCACAGTTTGCTGCCTATGCACCAGGGAAGGAAAATAACCACTACTGAAATACAGTTATGTCAAAGGACAGCAGCGGCTTCAGCCTGGAAAAGGCATTTTCTTTAGTAGGGTGACCAGACACTCTGGTTTCACCTTTCCAGTTCTCTGAAATTCCCCAGTATGCCATTTTGCCCCAGTGTTTCATCAGGAGAAAGGTTTTTTTTCTTTCTTCCATCTTATGCTACAAATCTGAGAAATTACCCATGGCAGGAGCATAAGGAACAACAGGCCTGGGCCCCGCTCCTTTACTGTTTGTCACAACACTCAGTGAAAGGGAAATTCTGAATAGATAATTGTTCAGAGGAAAACGATGGCCAGGTTGAATTGGAAATGCTATTCTGCCTCAGGGTGGGCAGTGGTGAGCGGAAGTAGTTGTGCCCTGGATGAAGCTAGTCCAGAGGTACAGAACCAGGCCAGCTGCTAAGGCAGGGACTAAAATTACGGGGACTTTCTGACGGGACTTAGTCTTACCCTACTCCATTGCAAATGTTTTCTAAAGGGAGAACATTCCCCACAACCAAAACATGATTTGAAAAGATTGCTATTGCCCTTGTCTTTTAAAACGGATGTTTTACAGAAAAAGAGCAAGGTCGCTGTTCCTACACAGGAAATGGTCATATAGGTTCAGCTTGTTCTTAAATGCAGTGACCTCCAGATCCTCCAGTGGCTAACCCATATATGAAACACTCACCATTGCACCTAACTGCTCTGGAGAAGAGAGTGCTTCAGCAAAGTATTTCTTTCCTTTCCTGTCTTTAGATAGAACTGAAGTTTGAATCTCCCTATCTACATCTACCTACACTTATCTGACTCATGAACTAGCAAGAAAATCTGGGTTAGAAATATGCATGCACACCCACACACTCGGTGTACCCTCCCCAGGGAGGGAACAAACATCCTCACCCTGGAAGTGCCTCAGACCAAATCAGATACGTAAAGGTGTGAGCACAGTGTGTCTAGTCTGCCACTTTGGAGACTGACGAATGCCCTACTGAAGGCTCCCGTCAGCTGCCAACATACCAGGCTCAGAAACTTGCTGATCCCGCCAAAGGATGCACACACTAAGGGACTGACATGGCCAGTCATATTAGTAATTATATTTAAGCCGAAAAAATACAAATACAGCTTCAGAATAGACCTTTACTTGAGCCATTGCTGAAATAAAGATGCACTTTTTAAAGACAATAACTCCTACATTAATTAGTGAGATTCCCAGTGGATGGATGCAGAAAAGTCATTGTTGCTCACAGCAGTGGCAAAAGCACGCACACACAGCCAAAAGCATAAACCAAAGACACTTCCTACTGCCCTGTGAACCCTAACAGAAGATGTCTTGGATGGGGGGTGCATTTCTTTTTGCCCACAGATGAGCCATGTTAACATAAAACTGACACCAGCAGAGATGACAGGTGGTAGCAGAAAACCTGAAGGGAACTGAACTGCCTGATCTTCTGATTTCAGGGACGAATGAGCACAGCACAGTATTTTGCAAGACTAGCCTCTTACAACCTTCTGAGAGGCATGAGTTCTATATTCCTTTTCTCATGTCACAATAAGAATATGTATTTGTCCACACACAGACACATTTCCAAAAAAATTAGGAGTTTAGCAAGATCCTCTATAACTTTCTTAATGCTTTACCAGATTTGACCAGGTGGGCCTATAAGCACCAATGAGTCTCAAAGCAGGCCTGACCTTACCAATGCAGGAAATGAACTATATCATTACACCTTCTCCTTCCCAGAGCTTAAAAGGACCTTCCCAAAGCAACAGCTACATAAGGCAGGAGTGAAACAGGGACTGAAAGCCCTGGGGACACCAGAGGTCTTACAAATTTCTCAAGCTGACACAGTCTGGACAGTAGCTGGTTATTACCACCTTTCAAGGTTTTCAATCAGAATCAGCATCCCTCAACCCCTGCCATCTTCAAGTAACTGTTAACTGCTTCCACTGAGACAGAAGAGCTCAGGACATTCATCAGTCCCCACGAGTATATAGTAACAAGAGCAAGTTGCAGTGGCATCCTTCCTTGTGAAGTTCTACCTCTTCCATTTTATCAGTGAAAACCCTTTTCCACCTCCGAGATAAGAAGCAGAAAAGCTTTAAGGCAATACACCTCAAGGCAATTCCATCCCTGACAGATCTTGTTGCTTCAGCAAATGTTACAAGTTGGTGACCACTGGCTACAATGATCACTAAGGGCTAAGCTCCTTTCCTGTGCCTTAAACGGTGCAGCATTTCTCTTTCTAGATCTTCAAAGGAGAGTGATGCCACACTCACCCAGGACCTGCAGGCAGCAGGACATATTCTACAATAAAAGCCAGCAATGAAGTCTGCTGGAAGCAGGAAACTCAGTAGCAGCATGAACTGCATGAGAATATGTTCACGTACAGAGCATTCTAGTGAGTTAAAAAAATAGGGCATTGATTTTTGTATTTAACTCAATATTAATCTCTGCATATGAATGCCTCTTTCCCACCACCACATTTTCATGCCTCAGCAGAATTTCTAGTCAGCAGCAGAAACAGAGATGTAGGTCCTAAGAACATATCAATCAGTCTGCTACAAAGACAAACTGTATGTGAGAAGAGGGCTCTGTCAGTCAAAGCCTCTGTTCTCATTTATCAGTGAGTACCTCCCTTAGTCCACACGTGAGGAGAACGGAGAAGAAAGCCAGCAACACTTACGCAAGGCATGCCACTCATCCTGGCGGATTGTCTTGGTGATGTTGTAGGTGAGGTTCTTGGGAATGGTCGCTGAGGAGTAGTGGTACTTGATGTACGTGCACCGCTCAATTGCTCCTGGGAAGGGCAAAATGCAGAAAAGAAAGTGCTGTTAAATGAATGCAACATGTCCTCCCAGCTGTAGGCCAGATGGGCTTGACAACCAAAAGCAAAGGCTAGGAGCAAAGCAATCCCTACCATCAGTCCACTGTAACAACCAACGCTATCTTTGGCCCATGACAGGCACAAGCTACCTGTAGGGTAAGCTCACATCCAAATTTATGATACACCAAAGGCCCTGCAGTAGCTGCCAGAGTATCTGCTTTCACCATCAGATATATATGTGGCAAATCAACCCTTCTTTCATTTCTTTTCTCTGAACCATGAGCTAGCAGCAGGCATACCGGCATTTACTGTGTAGAAACTAAATTCACGTCTTAGCTTATCGTGCAGTAATGTGTCTCAATGCCCATACTCCAGGAGATACACAAAGCAAACATCTTTGAACCTTCCTTCAGTAATAAAAAACAGCACAGGAAAAATAATATATATAGATAGTGAAGAATTTTCCTGATCCCCTTCCACCCCACAGCCAAGAAGCAAGACAAGCAGAAGGATACATGACAGGCTATGGTATGTCTCTTGAAGGTACCCAGACACGTTCATTAGAGGCTCAAAACCAGAATTTATTGGCACCCCTGAATAATGAGACTCAGACAGCAACACGAATGGCTGAAATAGGCAATTTTTTTCCCCTGTAGTCAGGATTTCATCTGCGTTCCAGGGAAAAAAGCACCACATGCTGCTTCTGTTTGTCTTCCGGTCAACATTATTACCTTCTCCATTTACAGCCACTTTCCTTCCTCTACAATAATCACACCTCCAGGCCCTGATCTCCTGGCATCTCTCTGTGTAGTTAGTGTCCTTAGAGGAATGGGTCTGGCATAGCATGATGCTTTCCATGAATTATAGCCTAGACAAATTTCGCATCTGATCAGAAACCTGTGACAGTGTAACCATTTCTGCATTGATGAAAAAACAGTAAAGTTTCCTACATCCATTTTGCCAGCATCCACAACTAACACTGGCTTTATTAGAGCTTCTCCCTAAGCAGTCAGATTCAAAGCTCATGAAAGTCATTTTTCCATTAATATTACGGTATTTTGGATCAGGCCGTTAATAACTAAATAGGCATCCTTAATGTGGTTGGCCACACCGTTTGCTACTAGCTACCACTGGTCAGAGAAGCAGCTATGCTGGAAATGCTTTTATGTATTAAAAATACATTAAGACAGGCACTCAATAGAATAAATTAAATGAAGCGATGGATTATATAAATAAGAAAGAGTGCTATACACCAAGAGGCAGGTAGACAACACTTACTGTCAGTCTGAACTGAAAAGGCAGAGCCATTAGCCTTATATCGACAGCTCCAAGGGGTTAAATACGCTTTTATGCCACTAGAAATACAGGTTTCTACCTCAGGTTGTAAAATATTATTTGGCATGAAAAGATCATACACCATGAATTCACAGCATGAATAAGAAAACCCATGAAACAAAATTATTAGTTACATCGCAGTCTACTAGCATCTTCCAAAGTTAGTGCAACACAAACATTTGAGGTCCTCATTGTTTGCTCCTCTTAAGCATTCTTCACATTCTGCCTTTGACAGCAATTAGATTAGACAAAGCCAAATATTATAGGGGAAAAAGGCAAAATATTTACATATGTATCCGCCTGCCCTGACAGCGTGATGGGCTTCTGTGTGAGTCTGCACCATCTGGGCACCAAATGTACGCCCAGAATTAAAGTTTCAAACCAAGAACAGTATTTAAAAAAAGACAGCTAGTGCGCAAAGAGCTTTAAAAAAGCCCCAAATCACATCCTTGCCTTCTTGTAGGTTTTCCTATCCCCTTTTGTTCAGCTGCTTTCATGAATGAGAAGCATTAGCAAGAAAATTGAAAATACTTATTTGTCAGAAAATAATCTTTAAGTTATCAGATACCTGCCCAGAGAAGAGATTTATATAGAATAGCAGACAAGGACACAGAGCCAAGATTCAAAATAAAAGCATACAGAAGGAAGGAAGAAAAAAAATCCTGTTCCATTTGCTATAATTTCTTAAAGTAATCAGCAGAAAGCACCTCCTCTTACACCAAAGAGGCTAATTTCTAGCAAGGTCCATCAAACTTTTTATTCTTACTGCAAATACTGTTAGTAGTATTGCAGTGAGCTGTTCACTATCTTGTATCACCAAAGCCTAAAGCAGAAAGAGAGATTATGGTCTGAATTCAGGTCATCACTTCACCGTATATATAATTTTGGGCTTATGCTTACATCCCCATGGCTTTAATGAGACTTAAGTACATGTTTAAAGATTGTCTAGAACTAAGAGTACAACTGCAGCGGCAATGGTGCAATGGTAGTTGAAGTTCAGGCAGATTTGAATGATAAATTCCATGATGATCTCCTTTCCAGCCACACAATGTATTTCAACACCATTCCCACCTCCAAATAACATGCTATTAGCCAATAAACATCATGACTCCAACCAAGAGTTTGTAGGGACCAGAAGGTAAAGTACTCTTCGGTGTACATGGTGAGATACATTCTCCTTTTTTCCCTACTTGTCTCCGAAATATCAGGGCTGGCCAGACCCAACAGGGCTGACCAGAGCACACAGAATTCACTTGTACCTAGGAATTGTCCCCGCTACTTGCCTTACACAGGGAAACAGACCCCCAGGTCAGACAGTCAAGGATGCTGCTCTGGATTTTCACCCTTCTCTGAAGCATTAAGCATAGGTTCACTCCTAGAATGGGTAAGCCTAACTAATTTTTTGTTACAGGACTCAAAATACTTCAGTCTAATCCAAGTTACTGGGCTCAATAAAGGGATAAACAGGTGAAACGTAATGGTCTATGACATACCAGAGGTCAGCCCGCATGAGCTAACGGGCCCTTTTGGCTTTAGGCTATTAAACTCTCCTGTGAACGCTGAGTTTAATACACTCAGGAGAATGTAGTTCAGAGTGTTTCAGAGCTGTCTTCTACTAGCTTCCAGCACTTCAATTACTTCAGACTCTAGAACAGCAGCAACCGCTGGCGAGAGCCTGCAGCCATCTTCATCCACATGGCCACTGCTGATGGGAGAGGCAGGCGGGATCTTACTGGCAACCTCAAACTTTTCATGGCCTGAACTGACTAGGTTTGTGATTTCTTGGTATTTATCTAAACTTGCTCTCACAGTGACCCTGCTGAGTTAATGCAACTGCATCAGCGTATATCTAGCTAGAGGTGAGAATTAGCTTTTGAAACTTCGAAAAAGGCTTTCATTTGCCTGGACCTGCCAATAAAAATTAGGAAAAGGATGAGTCTATAGTAATCACAATTTCAAACTTCAAGATGTTTCCCTACTTGTCCCACACAGAAGAGAACTAGGTTCAAGACTCCCAAACATCCTGGACATCCCTGGGAGAGCAGAGGCAGAGACTGCAGCAAGGATCAGAACTACTGCTCTCCTGGAAAGTTCTCTCAGAAAAACCCTAAGAAATCCTTACCTTCAGATGAATGAATAGCTATGCTCACTCCAGTCCTTGGGGTGGGAGGGGAAGGAAGAGTAAGAAAAAAAATAACACTTTCCCTTCCATACCCTCAACAGGGTAACTGCAATTTATGGAGCATCTCCAGCCTTCAGCACTAACGTAGAAAGACCAAAAATGCCACTGCAGCTGAGCTCTGCACTTTGCTCAAATAATTGGGAACAGTATTTACAGAGCAAACCAGTGAGTGGGTTTTTCACCTATGCAGCTGCACTAGCAAGTTTTATAGCTGGCCCCAAGAAACACGAAGCAACCACAAAGCTGCTCCACTGACAGATGCAGTATATTCTATGTTCCTCTGATCAAAGGCAAATGTTTGATGAAAATCCTAAAGAAAAGGGCTGATATCTTCAAATAGAGTGCTAGGAAAGGGATCTTTTTTTAAGAGAAAACCTGCCATACCATCCTCACATAAGCACAGATGCTCAGAGGGGATTCGGCAGCTGTAACTCTGTGGTTGGCAACCCCCTGTTCCAGCAAAGTTCAGATGCCAAGTAAAATTGAGATAAAGAAACTAGAGATAGCTTCATCCAGAGCAGCCGAGTATTCACAGCATCAAACATGCGACTCTTCTTACTGATCCAGTTACCTGCTCAGTTCCCCTCCCACATCTGTTGAGCATTACTCCACACTACCACCTTATTATTTCCTCCATTACAAGGAAAATCCTTAAAAACTGTGCTATAGCAGGAATATCACCTGAAAACATTGTACAATTCTCTTCTATTCAATTTTCAAAACTATCACAATATCCTGATGTTAGTTCAGCTGCTAGTGAAACTCCCACTCCATTACTAGGGCTGTAAACACTACCCCCAGTAGAGGACCCAAACTGGTAACGCAGGGGGTGACTGAACCATTCTCCCACTCTAAGCTGAACAGGATTGAGATCAATCAAAAGGAAGGTCATACTGCTGGTATCCATACGGTATTTGTCTGGTGGGTAAACAGACAACTTTTTTCAGAACTTTTGGACCAGTGTCTTTCTTCATCACCAAGACCCCCCGCCCCTTTTAAATATAGTAATATTTCAACACTTTCAAACTGCTCCAAGAAACAGTCCTTACCCATGGTTAATTTAAGAAATAGAATGAAAATTCAAAATGCCATCAGGGTATTGGTCACATCAGTCCTAAAATTCAGATCTCAGAACAGCCCAAAGGCATTTGCCCTATAAGGTCAGCTTGATTTTTGCAAAGGTGGTTGTAAAGTTTCAGGAATTTACACTGTCACTGTGATCATATAGTTTAGTCTTCTGCGTAATACAGACCAACTCATCTACCAGGTGGCAACAGAAAGTAGTCCTTCAGATGATCTTTCATGAAACTGGTAATCTGTGAGAGCAGTTAGGTAAGTGTCAGTAATGTCACTTCGGATCCGGCCCAAGATGGCACACAGAAGAGTTACTTACACGGGTTATCTGACTATACTCCCCTCCTGCCAATGAGGGCTACAAGATTTCACATTTCCCCCCCCCTCCAACTTCCAGGGCGGCAGATTGTGGATGAGGTTCAGGTACAGATTAGCCCAATACCTGTGAACAAGTTACCTTTGGTAGCTGGAGGGCTCACAGCCACACATAAGAATTTCTCCCACTCTGAGACTCTTTGCAGCAATCCTTGGGTAAGAGCAATCAGGAATCTCAGACAGCTCACTTGCTCTGGATGAACTATGGCATGGCCATTCCAGACTTCACAACAAGACAGCACTGACATGACAGTCGTCTTGCTTTCTGTAACATGCTGAGATCTGAAACCAGGTGGTACCCATTCTTCTTTTGTAGTATGTATGTTGATTTCTAAGAAGGATCCAGCTGTACAACTAGTATTTGTTTTATTATGTTTCCTGCCAAGGCTTTTGATATGAGCTTCCCTGAAAAGACTGACGTGGATGTTCTGAGCCTTTGCTACCTCCAGGCAGTTTTTCCTTCTTCTGTGTTGTAGATACCTCTGGATGAACTGTTCATAGCAAGCAATTTATTTCACAAAATTCATCCTTTGTGCTAGCTCTAATTTTTACAAATCTGTTTGAGAATTATACACAAACATTTCCCAGTAAAAGGAATCTTAGCCTCTAGCTTGCAAACTGCACTCACTACATATATTTGCTATTCATTATGAGCAACTGCCTTCTGTAGGAGAGATTGCCTTAATCCCATGGTTTGGTTGCTGTTCCCTCATTGGGTGACTATATCCATACCAAGCAGACAGAAGATGTAGATTGGTCATTTAGCCTCTAATTGTTTCACATTATCTTCAGAAAATCTGTAGAGCAGAGAAAGTTTATAGTTTTTTCTTAGCATATCTATTCAGTAAGGTTTCCAGGGGCTATAATCATATTTAGGGCTAGGATCAAGTTACACAAAGCAATTGCATGTGGCATATGTATCTGTTAATGTCTTAAAAGTCTTGTTTCCTTTGGAAAAGTTCATTGTTAAATTGTACTAGCATTTTATGCAGCCTCCAAACCCGCCCTGGCCATTCAGGCTGGTGCAACTTAAGAATTATTGCCCTCAGCTGTATGTGCTGCCCTCAGTCTCTTAAATCACTTAATATGAATCATCAGAACTCATCTGGAGGTACCTTAATATAGGCAAGGTTGGTTTTGCAGTTTCAGCATGCATTAACTGATCAAACTAAACCCTGGAGGAAGGTAGGAGGAGAAATTAGGCTCTACCTTGACCAGCTGCTGTGACAGAATTGCAATCAGATATGCTGACTAGTTAATGAACTCATGATGAGTAACTATCATCTTAATGAAGGCAGAGACTTCATTAGAAAGTATTGCAACACACTTAACAGGATTATTTCATTATCTCTGGAGTAATACTAACCATGAAAGTACTAGTTACGTATTTGTGTCCATCTATAAATATATTAATGCCAAAAATGTAGGAACATTATTCTTCTGCATTAATTCCAGAATCATTTATGTTGGAAAGGTCCTCTAGATGTCAACCGTCCCAATCCCCTGCTCAAAGGAGGAACAACTTCAAAGTTAAAATCAAATTCAAAGGTAGTTCATGTTGCTCAGGGCCTTGTCCAGTCAAGTTTTAAATACCTCCAAGAATGGAAGTGCACAACATCTTTGAGCACCTGTTCCAACACCTGACCACCTTCATTATGAATTTCATTATGAATTTTCTTCCTCTAATACCTAATCAGAATTTCCCTTGGTGCCACAGGAATATCTGGAATACTAGAATACCTAAGGGTAAAGGTCTAAAAATCTAGGAAGAATATGCAAATAACATCACCTTAATCAACATATCTGATGAATATTCATTAACTTATATGCATAAATAGAAGCCAATGTTCTAATTAATGGAGCTCAAGATAGATTTTCAGCTGCAGCGTGGGCCAAATTTTTAGAACAGGAGATCATATTTGTTCCTGGCTGGCTCTGGCATCATCCTGAACTGAGGTTCAGCTTGGTCTGCCTGCAGGACTTGTTGCTACTTGTCCTAGATAAAGCGGAACAACTTCTGGTACTGGTTGTTGCTACAAGGAAATTGGGCTGATGCCTCCTTTCAGTTGACAGGTTAGGGTTTGTGTCTTTTGAGTTTAAGACTAAGTTGCTAGCCCCTAGCTGCTACCTCTACAAGTCGGTAGAGGTGCACTATCAGCTTCTACTCACCATTTTCAGGTTCGTATAAAGTCAGAGAGGGATGCGACACAGTCCCTCTCCCCATTCATAGACAGACCCAAGGGTCCCATATTGGGAGAGACAATGAATGTGTCTATGGTAACACTTAGCATGTATCAGCAGTGCACTTTTGAAAATGATCTCCTGATCATCTCTAGTTACCATGCTTTGGTTCATAACACAATGTGCTGTAAGACCACGCCAACTAGATTCTTCAGAAATAAAGCTAAATTGGAAGATGAGCTAATGGGGATTCAACTAATGGTACAAGAGCAGAGTCAGTCTGAATAACATCCCCTCCCTGAAAATACACACAAAGTGAACATTAGGTCCTAAGCACCAATTGTTTGTTACAAATCCACTTCTGCTGCACCACACTATTTACAAATGTAGATCCAACCTATGCTGTGTGCACCTCTGCAATTAGAATCATCCCAGTAAGGACTGCCAAAGGAAGTTCAGCCCTGAGTGACCATAGCTCTAGAAAAGCAGCCTTATCTACCTACATGGTTGATCTCCAAGACTGGAGAAGCATATCGTGCAGCCACCACAGCATGAACCAAAGTACCACAGCACCACAGCAAGAAGCACAAGTCTGCAGTCAAGTTCTGTAGAGCTGCAATTCCTTCCCTCCTAATGCAGTGGGGGAAGTGCTGCAGTCATCACTGATATGCTTACACCAGCCATGCTGGGCAGGGACAACACTGACACAACCGGGAAAAAAATAAACAAACCAGAATTTCAGATCAACTGAAAAGTTTTGTACATCCACAAAACTGAACTCATCTGTAACTTATTTTGACACCTTTAAAGAATAATTTTTAAAATGTATTTCAATTGAAAATCTTAAAAGTATATTTTGAAAATTCTAAAACATTGACATTTTTCTTAATTTTTCATAGTGTTTTTTCCAGCTGAAACTATCAGCCATATTATATCAAGTTTCACAAGACGTTCTGCTCCCTTGCAAGCTCTTTGCTTCAGAGCCAATTTCCTGCATGAAAATAAGTAACAATTTGCTAACTGTACTTACTATAAATGTATTTACAAGCACACTAGGCACCTATATCTTTCCTATTGGGTAAAATGCAGAAAGCCTGCCAGGCTGCCAGTGGCAAAAGGATATTTCAATAGCCAGAACTCCACAATTTTACCTAAATTTGCTTTTTACATGCAGGTGTCTTTACTGACCACCAGAAAATGTAATGAACACAGAACTTCAGCAAAACATACTCAGAAGATAACAGCATCCTTTGTTTTACCTGAAGGAAAAGCTTGCTTGTATTCACCAAGTTGGCAGCCACTGAAAGGATGAGGCATTCATAAGATAAATAATACTTTGTCCCTGAAATGGCATATACCCAGCAAATACATTAACAGAATGTATGGCTTAAAGATTTTCATTAGGAAAGTGAGCAAAGGTTTTTTCAGAGTGACAGGCAGAACCTTCCTGCTCTTTTTTCCCCTCCCATTTTTCTTTTACAGTTCATCTCACTTGATTTCCAAATAAAGGCTCTCTCAGAGCCTCTAGCTTAGTAAAACTTGTTAGGCAATGCTTAGCTAGTAAAGAAGTCTTGTAAAAACCCAGTAAAAACATAGCAGGGGGGATGGTTGAAAGGATCCAACATACTGTTCTATGCATACAGAAATGGGGTAATAGATGACAGTATGCCATTCCTGTTCTTCCCAGGTCATCTGGGATGAAAATCTGCCAGCTCACTTTCAGTAGTGATCCATTAGGTCTCTGGAGATATGGAAAAAAAAAAATCAGATAAAGTGCACATGAAATGGAAGCAATCCATGAAGCTCATGGATCTCCAGAGGCACACAACAGCTTTGTCATGCATGTGCTGTATGGTGACCAGATTCCACACAAGAACTTCAGACTGAAACACCTACATTTCAATTTCAACTTCCGTTTCCACACCAAAATATCTAAATTTCCTTTTCAACCACTGTGTGATTAAAGATAAAGGTGCAGACGTGTGTGCATGCACTAAGCAGACAGCAACATTTTCACAGTAGAGGAAAAAGAAAGTGCCTAAACAGCTTTTGCCAGGCCTGTTCCCCACATGCTCTATCGATACCCCAGCAAATAGCAGCTTGCTTAAAGCAACCAGCTGGCAGAAGATAAATATTCCACCCATGATAAGAAAAGAATCCAAGTATGAGACCAAAAGCTGAATTTGCATTGGAAAGCAATGAGCTCCACTCTTTCTCCAGGGACCAAGGAAAGGGGACTGGCAAGGAAGCTGGAGCAAGAGGATGGTTATGAAACACATTTTTACTTCAGCTATTAATAACAGTCTCCAAGCCACAGGGCACTTGAGGAGGAAGGCATCTCTCCTTGCTTCTGTTAATCTTTTTGTCCACCTATTTGCATTGGGCTGGCCACAGGGGAGAGGGAAGCAGAGCACGAATGAAAAGTAAGGAGGTTAAAAGGGCTGAAAAATATTTACTCGTACTTGTTTGGAGGCAGAAATTAAATGATCAATAAAAAGTCACTGAGACAGCAATTACCAGTAAAAACTCACTGATGACCCAATAGCTCATGGAACAAAGCATTATCTCAGCACTGCTGTCAAGCCAAAGAAAAAGCACAGCAAAGGCTATGCCATGGACAGGTTTCTTTTATATGAATGTACATCTTCTGATTCTCATAGTAGGATACTCCCATGAAGCTTGGTATTTATTGAACCAGCTTTGAAACCTATTTCAAAGAGATGTCTGGGAAGCGGGGTCCCAGATTGCCAGGAAGAAAATAAGGATGGGTCCACTGATATCACTACTTCTGCTGAGGATCTGTGATCACATGCAGTGAAGTCTAAGGATGCCTATCTCTTTTTCTTGGAAAACTATTTTATATGCTGCTTTACAACGTAAATGTGCATTTTTATACACATTTACTCCTCTTTACTTTTTAAAGTGAGAAGAACATAAGCGCTTCTCTGTCTCCTACTGTTAGTTTACAGTTAGCTCCACAAATTGCTGAGCTGGACAAAGCACTTAGCTTTCTTGTAGCACTTCAACCTCATGTTTGAACAGCAGAAATCACAAGATGACAGAGAATCATTTAGATGCTTTGCATCCCACATTAGGGAATTTAAGCTGAGACCTAACGCAGACTAATCTCCCAGAAGGTCCCACTTACAGGCTCAGCCTCATCCAGCACCTACAGCAGTCTCTTAAGAACATGACTTAAATGAAAGGACTTATGTGGGCTATGCAACATATCTATATGACACTATTTTCATGTAGGTTTTGTCCCTCAACTGAGCTTGGGGCAGGGGGTAGTTTCACAACTTTCACTTGAACATAAATTGTGGTGAGGAAAAAGGAGAGAGAAGGATAAAGTTCGTGGCAGTGGTCATATATTAGGGATTCACAGGAATCAAAATAAGTAGATCAATTTTTAGAAGAATAACTACATTTTTCCCTGTCTTAAGGATTGGCACATAGTCAAAAAGCATTTTGCTTATATGCTGAAGTTAAGATGTGGTTTCCTAACTCACATGATTACATGTAAGAGGTGAATTGGCTTACCTTCAATTTTGGGAAGTATAATACCATTAGCATGGCTCCTGTTTTGCACATTTTAAACAAAAGGTAACTATGAGAAACCACAGGATTCAAAAGGATTGCAGTTCCAAAAACAAAACTACCAGCAGGCAACTAGCCTATCAAAGAAATAAGTAAGGAAGGAATCCAGCATCAGCATTCCAGCAAGGCTGTGTTTTTTCCCCCATGAGAAGACTGGATAGACCAGAAAGGACACACCCTGCTATGCCCATAAACTGTCCTCTCAATGTACTGTGCACTGAGCTTGTAACCTCCTTTGCTGATAAAACAGACTATCTCCATCCATCAAGGACTCTATTTAAAACTATGCAAACAGAAGACTTTGGACATATTCTTTCTTTGGTGGAAAGATTCCTTTCTTAATAAGTACATCCTTATCTCTTGAGATTCACTAGCTTTTTTTATGCTATCCCCATTCTAGGTATTTCAAATAACTGTTAGGGTAGTGTGGTTGGAAGAAAGGCATTTTTAAGACATCACTTCATACACAAAAAAGTATTTCCCAGACAAAGGTACCCTGTAGTCATTAAATGTATGTGCACTGTAAAGCTAACAGACAAGATCATCCCTAAGTGAGCAGTTTCCTCTGCAAGTTCATTAACAGACAAGATCATCCCTAAGTGAGCAGAGTTTCCTCTGCAAGTTCACAGTGTCTCTTGCCCCATAAACTCTACCAGCTGAATATCTACTCAGATCACGTGGCCTGATGGACAAAAGCTACTAAAACTACCTTGAAATAAACCTTGGGACTGTTAACTGTCAAGTAGAGACTACTAAATTATAAAGATAGTATGTATAATGACT